>NC_143155.1:329846-494769 GCF_041381405.1 Jatropha curcas | reverse complement strand
TCTTTGATCCACTCCATGCGCCTCAAGCAGATGTTTATCTCTAGTTGTTATGATAATTCTACTACCAGGACCAAACCATTCATGCTCTCGAGCTAAGGCTCTCAACTGTTTTATATCATCCACATCATCAAGAACAATAAGAACACGCATGTATTGGAACCTGTTCTTTATGACATCAAAATTGTCACCTAGAGTTCTTATTTTTTGAATTCCTTCCTTCAGTAGTTTAGAAAGAAGTTGCTCCTGTAAATGTGAAAGACCTAATCCAGGTTTACTTGCAACTTCTGTAACACCTTGAAGAAAGCAACAACATTCAAATTCACCATAGATACGGTCATAAACAGCTTTAGCTATGGATGTTTTACCGATTCCTCCCATGCCCCATATTCCAACCATGAGAACATTGTCCAACCCCATATGTAATTTCGATTCCATTTCCCTTACACGGAAATCCATTCCAACTAGGCCTTTAGTACTATTGATGCTTGTATGACTCAGTTTTCCCAAAATACAGATGGCTATTTCATCAATAAGAATCGCTTCCTCTCTGCCATAGTTGAAAGGGCGAAAAATCAAAAGAGTCGATACAAGAGAAACAACAGAAGAAGACTACAAGCAGCAATTAAAGAAGCTCAAAAGAGGATTATGCAGTTCTAAACAAGCTCAGAAATTAAAGAAGACATAAGCAGAAACCATATAATTTGTAGCATAATTTGTTTGTTAGATAATCAAAATCACGAAAATAAAAATCATAAAATGGATTACCTGTTTCGTGCATCCCATCCAGACATGTTGCCAGCCTTTGTAAGAGCTAATGTCCAACGCTCAACCATCTCAGGAAATTTCAGTTTTGATTTAGCAAATCCTTCTCCAAATACACCGGTTTGCTTGCTCACCTCCGATGGGTCAACGTTGTAAAAAATTGGCAAAACTGCATCTCTGGCTTTTGTTTTTGAATTTTTCAGTACATCAGTCTTTGTATCTTTCTTAGGATCTGGGATACGTTCAACAATCTTCCCAAGTTCATCCAAGCAAAAAGTGGAATCAGCATAGTTCTTAGAAAAAACTACTACACAAAACCTTGAATCCTCAATCGCTTGAAGGAGTGATGGAGTGATTGTTTCTCCTTTGTCAAGTTTCACATCATCTTTGCAGGTTTTAATTCCTTTTTCTGTCAAAGCCTTGTACAGATGGCTTACAAAGTTATTCCGAACATCCTCACCTCTAAAACTCAAGAAAACATCATATCTCCAAACTCGGGAAGCGGCAGCCACATCTGCAGTCGCAGAAACGGAAGTTCCAGCCTCAGCAGCTTTTGAAGAAGATGCTACAGAATAAGAGGCCATCGCAGCTTTTGTTGCAGAATTCGCAGCAGTATCAGAAAGAGAGACTGCCAGTGTCAAAGTCCCTTCATGTTTGGCTCTGCCCTATGTTTTTAGGTATATTTACGCGCTCTAACGGCGAGAGGTTTTATTGAAAGGTCAACACAAGCATGCGAGTAAATTAATTATATTATTTTTAATTTAATATTACTTTTTAAAAAAATTATTAATAATTAATAATTATATATAAATAGTAAATATAAAAAAAAATTATTACTCGTTGAAATCACAATATAATAAATATTATAAAATAAAGATAGTATAAAATAAGTTTAATTATTTATAATTAAAAAAAATGAGAAGAGATTGTAATCAGTTACGTTCGTTAATAAACTATTAGTCTTTAAAAGTAATAGTAATTGAGAAAAAATTTTATTTTTTAATTAATATTTAGAATTCTTATTAAATTTAAAAATATTTTAATTTTTTTTATTATTGAAAAAGAGATTTGAATCTGAATTTATTATATTACGTAATTATAAAATATATATTTTAATAAAAAGGGATAAAAGTAACAAAAACATATGGCTCTACAAAACAACTTAATGATAAATTGATAAAAACAACGGAGTAATGTCGCAGAATTCCATTTTTCACGTGATGAACATTAACATTAGGGACGCTGCTTTCACGTTAACGGATGTTATCATGTTATGGTGTTTTACTGACCATATGATATCACATAAACGACACTTTATATATTAAATTTTGAGCTGAGCATTTTGATTAAATTAAAATTTTATTTCGATTAATTATATTATTGGGTGACATATGTTTAGTGGTTTAGAGATATCAATTTTTTTTTTTCACAATCATATTCAAATTGTGTTTCCTCGAATTTAGCTAATTAAATATCTAATGTCCTTTTATATAAAAACTAAATAATAAAAAATTTAATTAAAAGCTAAATATTAAACGTTACTCTTAAAAGCTGAATGTTAGAGTATTTAACAATTTATAAAAAAAAAATATTAAATGGTTTATAAAAAGCTCCATCGTATTAGTGCCCTTATAAAATAATAAATAATGTTAAATTATAAAGATTAATTGTGTGTGAGTGGTTGTCTAATCAACTAAAAAAGAAAAGAAAAGAAAAACTATTAAAACAAAAAAAATATAAATAAAGAGAAAAATGAAAAAATATTAAAGTTAATGGCATATCGTAAGTCAACTATAAAAATATAAATGGAAAAAGAAAACTAAAATAATAAAAGTTGATGAAGTGCATTGGCGTGAGTCGAACACAGTCCAACTTAGTACAAAACATATCATTATTGTTACAAACCAAAACATTGTTGCTACAAGCCAAGAGGGATTAAAATTAAAATATTCCATTAAAATTTTTTATTAAGACGGAAAATAGGCCCCCTGCCCTCACTTCAAGAAAATTGGGTATTTTAAGTTGCAAGTTGAAGTTGATACATATGTATTTGTATAGTTCAAGCCCCACGGCAGGCCAAATTTTTGACAAAATGCGTCTGGTCCGACGGTTTCCAATACATTCGAATAAGATCTGGCTTCCGATGCATTCAAACCAAATCTTTGAAAAAATGCGTCTAGTCCGGTTTCCAATCCATCCATATAAAATCTGGCGTCCAATGCATTAAAACCAACTATTGGAGCCATAATGTCACGATAAAGTTCTTAATGTCCTTTTTTTTTTTTACGTAACTATCCAAATAATAAAAGACTTTATGTGATAATAATAATTCAGAATTAAATTTGAGAATAAAATTTCAAAATATTGGCAACAATAAATCTCTATATTTAGGCGATAATAAATCAGATTTGGAAACAAATCTAAGGATTATTTCCAAAAAAAAAGCAAGGAGGTGACCACCAGTGAGAGCTCACCGGTGGCTGCCTATAAAAGAAGAAAAGAGAATTTTTAGATTTTAGGTTTTGAGAGAAGGAGAGAGAACCGCACAAAATCAACAAGATTTAAACTTTGTAAATACAATTTTAAAATTCAAGAGAAGTATCTATAAGAGAGAGACTACAAAAGCCATGGTATAATACTATGATATTGTGATAAATTGATTACTCCTTATGTTCCATAATTTGTGTCCTGATTTGATTTTTATACATATTAAGATTAAAATTAGGATAATAATATTTTGAAATATGGATAGAGTAAGAAATTTAGTAAATAATTATAGAACCGATTAATTGTTATTTAATCTTGCTTTATGTATCCAAAAGATTAGTTGAGTTGAGAGTTTCTTCTTTTCTTTTTTGAAAACTCTTATAGTCGTAGAAAACTCGAATTTAAAACTTCTCACTCCTCACATTAGTGAAAAGATCAATAAAAGATCAATAAAATCATATCTGATTGGCTAGAGATTTCTTTCTTTATTAATCAAGGAAATATTCGATAACAATTCAACCATAAAAATGCAGTACGGCCTTGAAATTTATTTGATGCACAACTATAAGATGTATTCTGATACTGAATTTGTCATCAATAGAAATACTAAGCCTGTACATCCAAACTGAGAAGAAAGCTGGACAGTTCGAGGCAGCTGAAGGATGATCTTTTCATTCGTGGCCAAGGCTTGCGGGTGAAAAAGTAAATAATTTAATTATGCGACTGAGGGAGCAATACTTAAATTTTAATAATTTAATAGTATTATTTATAATTTATTATTATTGAATTGTAGATTTACATGCAATTGTATTTTTCATAACAAATGTCAAAGAGAAAGGGAAAGATTTACCTATATACCGGTGTACATACTCACCCATATATTAAATCAATTAAACTTAATTTTTTAATTGAAATGAAAGTATATGTAACTATTTACTGGGTAAAGAAGAGAATAACTATAAATCATTTTTAAAAAAATCCCTTCATTGATTGGTTTGGTGTATGGGTGGACTCATACCAGTTTAGGCAAGGCTTGTTCACAAATTTAGGAAAAATAAAATATTTCTCTACTCCCGATAACTGACTCATATACTAAACCAACCAAAATTAATTTTAGATTGAAGCGATGGTATTTTTATCATTCATTGAGAAAAAGAAAAGATAAAATAAAAATAATTTTAAAAATAATCTCTTCAGTTAAATGTTCGGATGGATCTATATACTAGATATAAGCAAATCTTATTTCTATTTTACATGTGATTAGGGAGTGAGCATTCAGTTCGACCAATTCGATTAATTCAGCCAATTTGATTGAATAAATATTCAGTTAAAAAAATTAAATTTTTAGTGATCGATTAAAGGTTCAGTTAAAAGTTAACCAACTGAATTAATCAAATTAACCAAGTCTCAAAACTATGTTGTTTTAATTGAGTAGATAATAAAATAAAAAATTAAACATATTTCAGTTTTTATTTTGATCAAGTGGTGATTAGTAATGTGACATTCCGACCCGGCAAAGCGATTCTAAGGAGACGGGTAGAATTAAAGTCCTCCCGAGCTTCTAGGATGGCAGGTTAGCTATAGATAGTGGAATGTGGGACACATGAATGAATCGAATCATATATCGACAAGAAAGAAACTAATCATTAGAGGCGCCTTTGATGAAATGGTTAGAGAGTTAGAAGAATTCCAGATTAAGCGTGCTTGCTTAAGTTTCTCATTTCACCTGTGTGACAAAACCGTACGGATCCTGCTAATATAGTATGAGATAGATTCGACGGATTCGGTTTGATCCAAAGCGGATCATTCCTCTGGTGATTAGAGTCAGGCGTTACAAGTAAATTCGGTTAATTTTTATTTCGGTTAGAATTAATTAATCATAAATTTTGGTTAAATGCTAATATAGTATGAGATAGATTCGACGGATTCGGTTTGATCCAAAGCGGATCATTCCTCTGGTGATTAGAGTCAGGCGTTACAAGTAAATTCGGTTAATTTTTATTTCGGTTAGAATTAATTAATCATAAATTTTGGTTAAATCAGTCGGTTAATTAGATTTTTATTTTTTTTAACTTCAGTTCGATTGATGATCAAAATTAATTTAAACAAAACGATGTGAATTTGGATTAAATAAAAAAATTTTAATTTATTTCGATTAAATATATTATTTAAATTGACCGAATATTCAGCCATACATATATTAAATATACATATAATATATTGCTTCGTGTAGTACAACTTAAGGGAGAACTCTCCTTATTTTATTTTTGCCCAATATCTATTGGCAATTTATAAAATTGCCATCACCTAACGCGGCGAACTTTTATGTTTTTTTTAAATTCTCCTCTTCTAATTAAGAAATGCTCATAATGCAGAAATGCTAACGAATCATCTTATGGACATGGCCAATTGTAAACAACTGCCACTCAGCGTTGTATATACATATACATATATATATATATATATATATATATACACATATATTGTATTGTATATTATTGAGCTTTCAAGTCTTCTGCATGTGAATCGTGGAGTCAACTCTTCTCTATTACCATGAATATAACTTGTTTGCTAAATTGCTCGAACGAATATGGTATTGGTTACGTTTAGACAACTAATTTTTCAAACACTTTCAGTTCCGAAATCCTACTGATTCCATTTTTTGTACCCTGCTATGTGTTCTTCCTTCCGCACTGGTAAAGCGGCGGCCACTTCTTCTTCTGCAAATACTGCGACTGCAACTACACCGGTCTCTTCTACTTCTCCTGCCATAGATGCTCCTACTGTGGCCCCTGCGACTGCTGATACTGATACTGTGGCAGCGCCTCCTTTAGCTGCTACAACGGTGACTGTGGCGGCATCTTCATCTGCAGCTGCGAATGAAGGGGCTTTGACTGTGGCGGCCTCTTCTTCTTCTACAAATGCTGCGACTGCAATTGCGGTGGTATCTTCTACTGTTCCTGTCACAGATGCTGCTACTATGGTTCCTGCGACTGAGACCGCTACAACAATGGCCGCTGAGACTCATACTGTGACAGCGCCTCCTCTAGCTGCTGCAACTGTGTCCGTAGCAGCATCTTCATCTGCAGCTGCGACTGAGGGGACTTCGACTGTGGCGGCCTCTTCTTCTAATACTGCTTCGAATTCTACAACAACAGCTGCCATGGCCTCTTATTCTGTTGCTTCGAATGTTGCTGCTGCCACTACTGTTGTAGCATCTTCTTCAAAAGCTGCTGAGCCAGCTGCTGCAAGTGGAACTGAGTTCTCTGAGACTGCAAATATGGGCTCCACTTCCCGAGTTTGGACATATGATGTTTTCTTGAGTTTTAGAGGTGAGGACGTTCGAAATAGCTTTATAAGCTATCTGTACAAGGCTTTGACTGGGAAAGGAATTAGAACTTTCAAAGATGATGTGAAACTTGACAAAGGAGAAACAATCACTCCAGCACTTCTTCAAGCAATTGAGGAGTCAAGGTTTTGAGTTGTAGTTCTTTCTAAGAACTATGTTGATTCCATTTTTTGCTTGGATAAACTTGTGAAGATTACCAAACGTATCCCAGATCCAAAGAAAGATACAAAGACAGATGAAGAGATATATTCAAAAACAAGTGATTTAGTCTTGTCAATTTTTTACCATGTCGACCCATCGGAAGTGAAAAAGATAACTGGCGGGTTTGGAGAAGGGTTTGACAAGTCAAAACAGAAATTTCCGGAGAAGGTGGAAGGTTGGACATTAGCTCTTAAAGAGGCAGGCAACATATCTGGGCGGGATACAAGAAACAGGTAATACATATTATGATTAGTCTTATTTAATTTCTGAGCTTCTTTAGAACTGCATAATCCTATTTTTAGCTTCTTAATGGCTGTTTATAGTCGTCTTCTTGTTTTTCCCCTTTCATGACTCTTTTGATTCGCTGCTCTTCCAACTATGGCAGGGATGAAGCGATTCTTATTGATGAAATTGTCATCTATATTTTGAAAATACTGAGCCGTACAAGCAGCAATAGTACTAAAGGCCTAGTTGGAATGGATTCCCGTATAAGGGAAATGAAATCAAAATTATGTATGGGCTCAAATGATGTTGGCATGATTGGAATATGGGGTATGGGAGGATACGGTAAAACAACCATTGCTAGAGCTGTTTATGACCGTATGTGTTCTGAATTTGAAAGTTGTTGCTTTCTTGAAAGTATTAGAGAAGTTGCAGGAAAACCTGGTTTGACTTGTTTCTAAACTATTGAGGGAAGGAATCCAAACAATAAGAACTCTAGGTTTGGTGCAATAAAGGACAGGTTCCAATACATGCGTGTTCTTGTTGTTCTTGATGATGTGGATGATCTAAAACAGTTGAAAGCCTTAGCTGGAGAGCATAAATGGTTCGGTCCTGGTAGTAGAATTATTATAACAACCAGAAATAAACAGTTGCTTGTTGCACATGGAGTGGATCAAATATATGTTGCCAAAGCTTTAAATGATAAAGAATCTTTTCCGCTATTTACTCAATAGGCACTCAAGAATTGCCATTCAACAGATGAATTCATCGAACTCTTGATGCTCTCACGCGACATGATCAAGTATGCTAAGAACGTTCCTTTAGCTCTCGAGGTTCTTGGTGGCCACTTAGCTGGCAAGAATAAACTTGAATGTCAAGACGAATTGCATCAACTTAAAATATCTCCTCCAAGTGGAATTAATGACGTGCTTAAAAGAAGTTTTGATGGACTTGATAATCCTTTTCAAAAAGATATGTTTCTTGATATTGCATGTTTCTTTAAGGGGGAGGATAAAGATTATGTTGTCAAAGTATTTGAAGGTTGTAGGTTCTTCCCACATGCTAATCTAAGAGTCCTCATTGATAAGTCTCTCATCTCCATTTTAGATAATAAACTTTGGACGCATGATTTAGTACAACAAATGGGAAGGGAAATTGTTCATCCACCAGAAAGTGACCCAGGCAAATGGACCAGATTGTGGGATCATAATGATGTCTATACTTTGTTGGCAAACAATATGGTAAGAAACAACTACATTCAAAATTTGTTTATTTTCACTTGCATTACAGTAGATCATACAATGTGCAATGCTCCCCCTGCCCCACTAAAGATATAGCATTACTTTATGATGTTGACTGTCCTTGCTTTTGGTTACAGGTGGCACAAGAACTTGTGGGCATAATCCTAGATTTGTCTAAAATAGAGAATTTGCATATAAATACCGAATTCTTCAAGAGGATGACCAAACTTAGATCGCTTAAGGTTTGCTATGCTCACCAATCTGGAGGCTTTGAATACCTTATCCAAAAACAGCCCTTTGCTAATATCAGTCTCTTCAATGGCGCAAATGGAGCAAGAGTACCTTTAGACTCAAATGTGACTCTTTCTAGGGACTTTCTTACTTTACCAAATGGTTTACGATGCCTCTGTTGGCATGGATATCCCTTTGAAACTTTGCCACTTCATTTTTATCCACAAAACCTTGTTGAACTTAATATGTCATATAGCAGCATAACAGAGTTTTGGACGAAGAGGAATGTATAGTTATTAGTTGACTATTTTAGTTGTTGTCTATGTGATTTGAAATTGAGGGCTAAATGATTTGAATTTTTATTTTGACAGAAATTTGATAAATTGAAAGTTCATCAAACTAAGTCATTCCCAGAAACTCATTAGGACACCGGATTTCACAGGGATGCCAAATCTGGAGGTGTTAATTCTTCAAGGCTGCACAAATTTAGTTGAGGTTCATTCATCTGTGGGTTCCCTCACAAGCCTCAAATTATTAAATCTGAAAGACTGCTCGAATCTTCAAAATTTTCCAAGTGAAATCCATACATCTTCTCTTGAGATCCTTGCACTCTCTGGATGCTCTAAGCTTGAGATATTTCCTAAGATCAAATGCAATATGGAACACTTGTCAGAGCTTCAACTAGATGACACTGCTATACAGGAAACCTTCATCGATTGAAAAGCTTACGGGCCTTGCTCTTTTGAGTGCCAGGAATTCTAAACATTTACAACACCTTCCTAGCAACTTTGGAACTGGTTTAAAGCATCTGAGAACTATTTATTTTTCTGGCTGCTCTCATCTTAATCGATTACTGGAGAAGTTGTAGTTGCTGGAAAATTTGGAAGAACTCGATGCAGGTGGAACGACAATGCCACAGCCACCACTCTCCATATGCTCTTTGGCAAAACTCAAAGTGCTGTCCTTTCACAGATGTGAAGGTTTGTCCCTCTCTCAAGATCTTTATGTTTCTGGGTTAATTAGGCTCCAACTTCAGTTGGAACTTCTAAATTTACAACTTCTGAGACTACTCTAGTTCTAGTGAGCTGACACTCATTGCTATATCTTGATTTTCATAGCATTGGCTCTCATGCACAATCTTGAATTTTCATGATACAGGTACCATTTCATTCTTTTGCTGAATTTACTATTACTGGAAGTGAAATTCCAGTGTGGTCTAAGTTGGGGTTCAAGGGTTCTTCAGTGGGAATAAATGTGCCTGGAAATTGGATTGACAACACTTTGAGGGGTTAGCTCTTTGGGCTGTTCTTGAAGTCCATGACCATAACTCTCTAGCAAACTCCAATAACGATATGCAATTCTGCCTGGACTTTTATTTAATGCACGGCAACTATAGGTTGATTTCCGATACTGGCACTGTCCTCAATAGAGGTTCCAAGATCATGTGTGGTTGCGTTATTTCCCATCATGTACATTCAAGACGACAAGAGTGCTGGACAAATCAACTTATCTCAAGGCTTTTCTTCTCACTCATGGGGAGAACTTGCGGGCGAAAAAGTGTGGCCTATTCCCCATGTGCTGGGACGAGAGCTGGGTCGAGAAATTATTGGCTTGAACCCTGGAATGAAGATTATAGAGGGACGACCACATAAGGAGAATGATGAACGTTCTCACTGGCAATTTCTCAAACAATTTTATGCTGAGAGCACTTGATTGAAATAAATCAATAAATCATCCTGTAATCCATAAGCAATTCACCTAAATCATTCTTACACTCTAGATTTTCAGTTTTCTTTTCCGCCTAATATTATATCTGAAAATTTAAGGCAAATCCAGAAACGCCTGAACCAGTGATCCACTTGTTATAAAGGCCCGACAAGGTTTGGCCCGTGATTTACAATCTAAGCCCACCAAGTTGGCCAATCGAAACGACGACCTTTTAAAGCGTTTCAGCCGCGACGAAGTTCTCTCCGCTTCTCCATTCTTTTGGTCAATTTTCTTTGCTCCGATCTTCGTCTCAGAGAAAACTTAACACCGGAATCAGGAGAGATAAATCTCGAGGTTAGCCTTTTTTTTTTTTATTCCTCCTGTTTGTAACAAAAACAAAGAAGCATTTATTAAACACACTTCTGATGTTACTGGTCTTAGTGTATTATGTGTTTTCTTTTGGTGCACGTGCACCACTCGTTTGATGAAATGTTTGTTAGAGAAAATTAAGTCTTTTCAATATTAAACGAAGGATTTTATTATCTATTGTTTCTGAGAAAATGTAAAAATATGAAACAAATGAATTAATTGTTCAGTTTGTCTTTTTGGTTCTTGAGCATCTTGTGAATTTATGCATTGGACAGAATGCCGTTAGTTGATTCTGTTATATGATCACTTCAATATTGCTGCTTAATGGTTGCCATTACTATAATTGGCCTGGCCAAAATGTGACCTGGTATATATATATATATATATATATACATATATATATGATACTAGGGATTTATCTAAGTTTCAAGAATTAGGTCCCATTATATTGCAGATGGCTGGTGGGATCCTTATGTAAAGGTAGTATAACTTTTGAATTCCTTGACTAGTGTTTATCAAATTGATACGGATCGGATCAAAGAATGAGATATAAGTTCGCCTCTATGTCACCCCACGTTTATAATGAAACGGAAACACCAATAATCGAGATTAAACGCTCTATGGCACCCCACGTTTATACTGAAACGGTAACACCAATAATCGAGCAAAGAACAAGATAAACGCCACAAACAAGTTGATAAGCTTACCTTAATTCTTGATGCAATTAGAGGAAGCAATCTCTCACTATCACTCTATGCAAAGGAGTACAAGCAAAGCTTGAACAAATGAAGTTTTCAATATCTCAAAATTGTGTTCTTACATGGAATATAGCGCTTCTGAGTTCCTGTAGCACTGTAGCGCTTCTGAGTTCCTTAGCACGTTACTGTAGCAGCGTGCTTTCCTCCACTTAAAGAGCCACCAACAACATTAGAAGCCTAGGAATGCCTTCAAGTTCCTCACAACACTTGTTGAATGCAACATCATGCAGTTCTTGTGTTATTTGGGCTTGAACAAATAATGATATGGCTGCCCCATATCGCTTGGCACAGCTCCTTGTAATCGGTCCAATAGGAAGCACCAATGGATCTCCTTCGTCGTTCACCATGCCTCCTTGTGATCCAGCGACGAGTGATGATGGATCCGTATCACAAATAAAGCTCCAATTGGTCTTAGAATGGTAAGATTAACCCTGTAAATTGTGTATGAGGTATGTGTATGTTTCACCTTTTGAATATATATTGTAACTTAATCTTCTCATTGTAAGTTGACTTCTTGTTTCAAGTAAAAAGTATGAAATTGAGGATAAGAATAGCATGCCACTGATGTTTTCAATGGCTATTTCTGTTTTGATTGTGCGTTTTTCTTTCGAATCACAGGCAGTGCCATAGATTGTTATTAAATTTTTGTTCATGTTAATAACAATTCTTGTTTGGCTTGGTAGCTAATTTCTTTTTTTACCTCTTATTTTTGTCATATTCTCCAGATTTTTGCTTAAATATTACTTGAATCAGAATTTCATGATTTTTTACCCCAGTTTTATAACAACGTGATGGTATAGAGGATTACTGAATTACCCCGTAGAAGCTTCATTGAGACCCTTTTTATTTTCATGATGTTGTTCAACATTGTTAGATACTAATTAAGTGAACTTTTGTTAGACTCCCTGAGTGCATGGAAATGCCAGATTGATTTGAAGAGCAAGTCGTGGAAGATCACTATTCTGTTAGTAGTCCTAGAAGAGTCCTTAGTTTTTCAAAGAGGAAGAGGGGAACTGTATCCTTTCAAGACCCTGATGACAAGCCTTCAGGCTTTGGAGTGTCTGGAGAGCATGGACTAAAAACTTCGGAAGTGTACGGTTTTGTTGGGTCTATTACAACTATTGTCGCTATAGGTTCATTTCTTATAAAACTCCATTATGTTGAAATTTATGCTGTCTAAAATCATATAAATATTACAGCTTTCTTGAATATCTGAATTTCTCTTCCATTACCAAGGAATGGTTTTGCAGAATGCCTTATCCTGCTCCTGTCCATCTGGATTTCATGAGATTTATAAATCTGTTACACAAAATTAATTCAGTAATATGTTAAAAATATTTTTACATATTTTGTGCTCATATGAAAATTATTATGCTTTTAAAATTTGAGCTATAAATGGTTAGTGGTATTTTCTCTTTAAGAATTCTACTCAAGAGCATGTAGCTCTGCTAATTTCATATTGATTTCTTTTGTTCTGCCTGTGCAGTTATTTTCTTGGTATGGGCTTATGTTCCTGAACCTTGTTTACACTCAATTGGGATCTTTTATTATCCCAATAGGTCTGTACTATGCACACTATCTTATTTCTTTTTCCGCTTTAGGTAATTGTAAAATTTCTTTGCTCTACCAAAAACACATTGCTTGCTTGACTAAATAATACAATTAAATAGCTGAAAGTCTCTGAGTGTCAACCTATTTCATCGACTAAAATACTCTTAATTGTGTTTCTGGCAATTTTCAGGTATTGGGCACTGGCCATCCCAACTTATGCGATGGTTACCGTAGTACTAGCACTTATCTTTTACATTGGCCTCAACTTCTTCTCGACTCCTCCTGCAACTTCTATAATTACAATTTATGGTAAGTTGTGGCTTGTTTGTTGTGTATGTTGCTTGATTTTAATAAATTTTTTTTTTTTTAAAGTTTTAACCATCCGGGGTCCGAAGTCCACTGCCCGACTAATGGCAGGCAAAGCGCTTCCTGCCAAGTGTTTAAAAAGACTCCATATCCGGGGCTCGAACTCGAGGCTTCTGGTTAAAGGAGAAGGGATTCATCTCATTCCATCTCACCCCTCGGAAGTTGATTTTAATAAAATTTAGTAAACTACAATCAATAATCTAACAGTTTCCACTTATTCAGTAACTGTAGTGATATATGCAAGCACTTTTACCATAGTATTTCACACCCGTGATACCGGCAACTGTTATATGATCATCCCTTTTATTTTGCAGATGAATTCAGCAGAGAACCTGTAAATTCTGTTCCTTCGACCACTGTAGACGAGCAACCCATTGAGCCCATTTCTGATATTGGTATTGATAAGATAAACACTCTCATGTTTACCGATATAAAATGATAGATTCACCATTGCATTCTGCTTCATATATATTAATGGTCTGTTTTTGTTTCATAATGGATGGATATGTGAATTTTACTGTTTACTGTTATTGTGAACAACTGAACCATTTGTGTAATTGTTTTTATGGTTAAGTATTAAATTCATAATCAAGTGTCTAAATGCATGAATTAATGAAAATTATATAATTTATAACCGAGTACTAGTTTGTTGAAGATGGTAATCTACATTTTGTCAAACGATCAAAGAACAGTCACATTAGCCTTCTTGTGTTGCTCTCATGTGTCCTAATTCATTTACAACAAAGACATGTCGTTTTCTTTGTAACGACAGGAGGACTAAATTGGGGATAATCGGACTGTCGTTAATGTTTGTCGTTTCATTTGCTAAATCACCGGCTAGTTAATAAGAAATATACAACCTCTCAAATAACTTAAAAAATATTTAAACTATTAATTTAAAATTTACAAATAAAATGTTATATATAAAATGAATTGTGAATCAAAATAATTACAAAAATGTAATAGGTTTAATTTGAGTGAAAATGACTCGAGTTTTTCAAGTAAAAAGGTGAGTGTTAAAATTCTTGTAAATAGAGCTTCCTTTTATTAGCCGGACACGGTGTAAACAGGATTATATTTAACCCAACGGGTTGATTGATATAAATTGAAAAGTAAATAATAATTACAAAGAAATTTAATTGTTGCCAACCATACTTTAAAATAGAAAATGCAACTCCTATTTGGTGTCAATTATTAATTTAAAAATGTTTAGAAAAAAAGAAAAATTTGAAAATACATTGATATTTTTGAAAATCAGCGTTAGAATAACAGAAAAATGAAATGCAACAGGAATAATTTGTAAAAAGTTTATATATATGTATATTCTTTTTTTAAAAAAAATAATAAAACATAAAAACCAATTTCTAGAAGAATAAGCAATAGTGATAAAGTAATAGTGATTGGCAGACAGGATGACTTAAACCCACTTTGATTTGTTAGCCAGCCGCCAAGTGGAATTAGCTAGTGAGAATGAAAGGTTAGATGAGCTGTTAAAAATCTTTAGCTTTCAAAACAAGAGATTTCCAAATGCATGACAACCATTTCTCAACTAAGTATCCATCATCTACCCACCAAGCTCCATTTACCTCTATAAACAAATGTGAAAGGTACTTAATTACTCCATTTACCTCTGTAAAAAATGCTTTTTTAAAATTTTACTAGAATCAATAGTAGAAAAGTAATTCTCTAATGCATTTTTTAATTTCCAAACATAATATCTAAAAAAGAAATTTGATGATGAAAGGCGGAATACATAAATTCAACCTTGAATTTTGTTACTTTAACCTTGTAGTACCATAAACTTTTATTTTAACCCATCAAACACTTCAATTTATAAAATTATACCTATTAAACGCTTCAATTTTTAAATTTATTTTTAAAATTGTATTCATCAGGTAGAGTTTTCTTTCTTTATCAAATAAGTTTTATGACTGCTAATAAGTAATTTAGGAATGACATCATTGAATATACAAACTGATTTGAAAGTATGTGCTTAAAATTTGGTCCAAAAATATTCATAATTGTGACAATTATATGGTAGTTGAAATCAAAATATTTTATATTGAAATCAAATCTAGATAATAAGAAAAGAAGAAGAAGAACAAAAAAGAAAATAGAATCAAATCGAGATAATAATAAGAAGAAGAAGAACAAAAACAAAACACAGAAACAGAAATGGAATCAAATCCGGTGAAGCAATCAACAACAACTCTTATGCCAATCCTGCCGCCGGAGGCAGATTTCACGCCTGCCATAAAGAAGAAGAAGAAGAAAAAAAAATAAAAAAGAAAAAAAAAAGTAATGTGCGATAGGTTAAAAGGATAAATGAGAAAAAAAAAATATCTCCCTAAATTATAGTCATATTTATACAAGGTGTGGGAGATTGAGTTCTTTGAGAGTTTTATTATGGGACTTTGGAGTGTTTGGTTGAGCCATAACGAGTTGAAATGGAATCAAGTAGAAGAAGGACCTTATCACGTGATTACTCGAGCTAGAAGCATGCTAGCCTCTTGGAAGAAACCCCAGCTGAAGTCGTCTGATTCAAGTATAGGTGTTTTTGCAGGTAATCAATGGCTCCCGCCACCTGCCGACACCTTTAAAATAAATTTTGATGCAGCTCTCCTCCCCTCTGTTGGCCATGGAGCTTTTGGTGCCGTAATTTCAAACTGTCATGGCGGATTTGTATCAGCAGCAGCGTCATCATTGCAGGGTTGCTCTTCTCCAGCATTAGCAGAAGCTCAAGCGCTAAGAAATGTTTTGTCCTGGTTGCTGTCAGACTACTCTAGTTTGTCGTTTCAGATTGAGATTGATTGCCTGCAAGTTTACTATGCTATAAGGAGTTCTGTCCAAGACTTGTCTGAGTTTGGAGTTGTCATCTCTGAATGTAAGTTACTCTTAGTTTAAATGCTATGTCACTTTGGATTGGATTAGAAGACAAGCTAATGATATAGCTCATGTTTTGACTAAATCAGTTCCTAGTGGGGCTTGTTTTCGAACTTGGAATATTATTCCCGCTTGTATTGCTCGTTCTTCTCTTAATAATATATGAGCAATATTTCAATGTCAAAAAAAAAAAAAAAAAAAAAAAAAAACATGCCTCCCTAAATTAACTATCCGTTGCACAACTACCTCCCTCCGTTCAAAATTAGCCTACTTTCCTGTTAGTCTACCTTGTAAATTAAGGTCAACCATAAAAACCATAAAAAATTACTGACCCAAACTAAAAACCTTCTAGAATTAGCTAATTGAACCAAAACCACAAAAAAGACTTTCCTTTTCTCTTGGGTAACGTGATATGAGATTGCAAGCTTTGGTCCAGCGTCTCCTAGGCCGCCTCTTAGTTTCCGGCGAGCAAACAATCAAGCTTGGCTGGAGAGTCACGTTATCAGCGAAAATAATCTCTTCTCCATCCCGTCAGCTCAACTCTTTGACCTATGGCCTGCTTTTCGTTCAACAAGAGAGGAGGAGGGAGCGGTGGAAGAGTCTAACCAGTCGGTCCTTGGTCTCGCCAGAAAATTAAAATAAAATATTGAAGGAGACTGAGGTGGAGCCACTCCATTCGGAAAAACGAAGGTAGCTCACACTCTATCATTGTGCCAGTCGGAAAAGAAATGGAGAAAGAGAGAACGGCGGTGAGGCAAAGGCGGCGGTGAGGCAAAGGCGGCGGTGAGGATGTCACTGCTAGCCGGACATGAGCCGGTGATCGAAAAAGGAAAAAAAATTTAATGAAATAGCAATAATGGCATCTCTACTCTACCATGAAAAAGAGAAAGGAAATTAGCCTATGCTTAAATTCATTTATTTCCATTTATTTGTTCGTAATTTCATTTTTGAAGGTCTTGATCTCACATAGATTGCTCCATGCTTAATTTATAGTTCAGATTTGTGAAAATGAGAGAGTTCAAAAAGTGCAGATCACGGCATTAAAGAGAGAGAGATGACCGTTTCTTTTCTGTAAAGGATTCAAGGAGAGAGATAGAGGAATAGAAGTAATTAATTGTGAAGAAAATTTTGTACATTATCAAGGTTGGTATGGTCATTTTATTTGCCGTTTGACGGAAATTTGAGTAATTTTAGATGGAAAGATGCGTTTGTGCAGTGAAAGTGAAAATTAGGAATGTTAAAGTCAGTTTCAAAATATTGAAGGAGGCATGTGTAAATATGACTATAATGTAAAGAGGTTTTTTTTTTTTTTTTTCAAAGGATAATTAGGTAAATGAATGATAAAACTCACATTAATGTAATAGTTTAGTTAAACTGATATTTTTTTTAAATAAAGTTTAAAATCTGATATATACTATAATATCCCTCGATTGAATAAGCAAACGTATTCATCCTTTCTATCATGCGAACAATAAAGCACGATATGGACCCAAAGTTTCGCGTTTGTAGCACTATAATAACTTTAATAAAAAATAATTCATATAAAATTAGATCATTATTTTAAAATATTTTATATTCCTTATTAATTTAACATTATTCCTTATTTTATATGAGCACTAATGCATGGCTTCTAGGCATGGCCAGTTCAGTGAAACGCCGGTTTCGGTTCACTGAACCGCCGGTTCGAGATGTTTAAAATTTTGAACCGGAATCGACCTTTAAACATCCGGTTCCGGCACGGTTCCGGCGAAACAACGGTTCGAATTACGGTTCTGATTCGGTTCCGGCATTTCGCAAATTTTTAAAAAAATAATAAAATTTTGATTCCGAATTCATAAATAAATAATAGTTTTAAAATGTTTAAATTTTATTAACTAAATAAATTATTATAAAATTTTAAAAGAAAAACTTCTATTAACTAACTTAGAACTATTATTATATTAAATTTACAAATTTTGCTAATTCACTAATATAGAAAACTATAAATGGAATATAAAATTAATGAAATGAGTTGGAAATTATTATTTTCAAATACTAAGAAAATTATTTAAAAAATCAAATGAAGTAAATTTATGAATGGAAAAAATTGAGATTAAAGAAAGAATTTGGAATTAGATGTAAGAAAATAAAAAATAAACAATAGATAATTCCAATATTAAGAAAAATAAAGCAATAGAAAAAATAATGAAATATGGAAATTTGAGAGAATTTTGATTGAGAATAAGAGAAGAGTTATGATATAATTGGTTGTGAAATAAAAAATCATCAACTCATCATATTTATACATGTTTCTCATTTATTAGTTTTCCAAATTGTCCCTTATAATAGAAAAATAACAACTATATTTTTGGATAATTTAGTAAATTACAGTAAATAAATAAATAAATGATTAAAAAATGAATAAAATTTATTTACCAAAAAATAAATAAAAAAACACATATTATACCAAAAAATATTCGTTACACTATTTTTTTATACAATCGAAAGTATTTTTTTTTTATTTATAAATCAACTATTCATGTACCATTTTTTGTATAAATTAAGTAAAAAAATGTGTATTTTTTTTCACCACTTTTTATAACTTATGAACCATTGTACTTCTCTTCACCATAAATCAAATCAACTACAATTAAATCAAGTAATATAAATTTTTTAATAAAAATTTTAAGCTACAATTTTTTTGTGCATCCGGTTCGAACCGGACCAAAACCGCCGGTTCCGGTTCATATTTTAAGATTCACATGAACCTTAATTGAACTACTGGTTCCGGTTTAAAATTATGAACCGCCGGTTTCGGTTCGTCTACAATACAGTTCGATTCCGATTTAATTTCGATTAAAACTGAACCCGTGGCCATGCCTAATGGCTTCTACCGGGCAAACGTTTGGCATTTTTTAATATATTGGACCTACATGGTATTTAAAACAAAATAGAAATACGTGTACATGCAATGATCTTACCTCAATGCATTTTAGTTGTTTTTAGGCCCCGGATGTACACTATACCTAGTGTAGGCATGGGCCCACCCTATAATAAAAGAAAAAAAATTGATCGTGTTATTTATTTTTGTTCTCTTTCATTCTCTGATTTTATGATTTAAATTAAATTAGATTCTCATTTCAACAACATAAAATTTTTATTTCATACCGTCTAATGCAAAATTTTTATAATTTCAAAAAATAATCATACCAAAATTTATCATTTTAAAATATATAAAATCCTAATTAAATATTTTTTTTATTTGCCCAAGATCTATTGGCAACTAGTCATTCACTCATGCATTGCACGGATAATAATATAAAATTTGATTAAAATTAATAAATATTTTATTATTAATCACTTATAATAAAATTATGCGACTAAAATGAAATAATTTAATAGCTAAAATTATAAAAATTTAAATTTGAAATTTAAAGTATGGATAATACTATTTTTTACTTTGGATCAGTATAATATAATTCGTGAAAGATGTGTTATTGTTGCCGTTAAAATTTCTATTTATGATGTAAAAGTAGAATTTTAGATAATTTATAAATATTAAAAACATGTCAAAATTGAACTTGAACTAACGTGTATAGTAAATATATTTTCTATACCCAAAATGCTTCTTGCAAGCTTAATACAATTTTAAAAAAAATTCTCTTATGTATAACTTGACATGTTATCTAAAAAGCAAATAGCATTTGAATTTTCTCAACTCAAATAGCTTTTAATACGCAGTAGAAAGTAAATAATTTGTGGCAAAATTTTAATGTAAAAAAAATCAGTTAAAATATAAAAATAGAAATAATGTCGATTCAACATTAATAATACTCTAATATTATGCAAAGTTAGCTTCTATGCTTCAGAATTTATAGATTTATATTCACAGAAAAATCTATACAAATTTTATAAGAGTAAAAAAATGAAAAGAACTAATATTTATTTATATTTATAGATATTAATATTTATAAGAGTAAAAAAATGAATATTTATATTCTGAATTTCTTGGACATGTTAAATTTTTATTCATTATAACAATCTATGACTATGAATTTATTTATCACTTTCATTGACCTGTCTCATGGTTCATTATATCTAATCAATTTAATATTAAAATTAAAATTTGTTACATATATCAACTATTTGAATTCTTATGAATATTATGAATTTCTTGAATATAACTAATTTTTTAGTTCAGTAAAAAGACTGATATAGTCGATGCAAAATGCTTTCTTTACAATGACAGTCTTGGGTTTGAGCATTAATTATAAAATTAAATGAATCTTTGACTGAA
Source organism: Jatropha curcas (assembly GCF_041381405.1). Lineage (NCBI taxonomy): Eukaryota > Viridiplantae > Streptophyta > Magnoliopsida > Malpighiales > Euphorbiaceae > Jatropha > Jatropha curcas. Next base: position 474,366 of record NC_143155.1, on the reverse strand, counting down.
TGTTACTTTGTCTATATTAGTTTGAGCAACGCTCTGCTAATTCTTAATAATCATTCCTATCTGTAAGATTAATGAATGCAAATCTAACTTGATTCAGTCACATCCATAGTTGATGACACTTAATTTATTGCCTAAGTTATCTCGAAAAAGACTTCAAGCTGATATATAATTTATCGAGTTTTTTCACTTAGCATCTTTGAGATAGGATGGGTTTATTGAGGAGGACTGATGACCTGGGTTTAAATGCTTGGCTATATTAATTTTTTTTTGGATTTTAATAATAAAAGAAATTTTTGCTCATAAAAAAAATGAAAATATTGTATTTATTAACAAGAGCATGATCTGAAACATTCTCATTTGAGATAAATATTTGGCTTTTGGTTGTAGGAATGGAATCATTATGGTGCTGACTGATCATGATATAAATGGGGTAAACAATTAAATATACTCTAAACTTTACGTCTTTTAATAGTTACACCCTAAATTCAATTTAATCCCCTAGACACTTCAATTGTAATTTTTTATCATAATTATTCCCTAATTTGAAATTAGTCAAATCAATGAATAAAATATATTAAATATAGATTCCATGACTCATACTTGAGTTAACTTAAATCAAAGAATAAGTTGGCTAAATTATAAATACCTTAAATTTTGGCGTTTATAATAATTGCACCCCAAAACGACTTTAATTTTTAGATACTCCAATTTTAACTTTTTATCATAACTGCACCTCAAATTCAAATTATGGCAAATACGCTGTCATAATTGCACCTTGAATTCAAATTAGAAGTCACATTTAATTACAATTCCACTCTAAATTCAAAATTTATCTTATTTTAATAGGACGACCGTAGATTACTAGAGAAGAAATAATTAAAAGGAGATAAGTTCATAATAAAGCAAAATAGTCCGCAATTGGTTCAGAATAAAGCAAAATACTCGCAGTTTCTATTTTTTATTTAATAAACTTGTCATAATTTGTATTTGGATGTTTGGAGGTTTAAGATTGTTTTTGTAGTACACCATATTTACTTGAGTAATCTAGGATTTAAATATCAAAATGAGATGAAATTTTGAATTTAGAATTTAATTATGGTAGTATATTTGTCATAATTTGCTTTTTCAGAATTCATCTCTTATAGATTACTTTTTTTTCTGGTAATTTAGGGTTTGCTCTATTAAAATAAGATAAAATTTGAATTTAAAGTGAAATTGTAATTAAATGTGATTTCTAATTTTGAATTCAAGGCGCAATTATGACAGTATATTTTCATAATTTGAATTCGAGGTGCAATTGTAATAAAAAGTTAAAATTGGAGTATCTAAGAATTAAAGTCATTTTGAGGTGCAATTGTCACAAACACCAAAGTTTAGGGTATTTATAATTTATCCAACTTACTCGTTAGATTAAGTTAACTCAAGTATAAGCTACGAGACCCACATTTAATATATTTTATTCATTGATTTTGACCAATATCAATTAGAGTACTATTGTGACAAAAAGTTACAATTGGAGGGCGAGAAGCATTTAGGGTGTAATTATTAAAAGAAGCAAAGTTTTGGGTATATTTAATGATTTACACAATATAATTGCAGGAAAACTGTTAATTGGAATTGAATTGCAAAATGGATAAAATTACAAAAACTCATAATTTGGGGTTCTGATTTTTTGGATCATACAAAAAACATACAATCTGTCACATGGGTTCATACTATATATCCTGATTTTTTGGATCCTGTATTATCCCAGCATATTATTATTTTTTTTTTTTCATCTTTGGTTGATTAATTTAGATTTTTTTTTTTATTTCCTTCTGCCGCAAACAACAACATTGCTTGTTTAACCTATTCTCAAAAAAAAAAAAGACCTTGCTGGTTTAACCACTACCCAGGAGAAAAAGAGCATGTGAGCAGTGACGGAGCAAGAATTTTTTTATAGGGGATGAAAATATTTTTTTTCTTCATAAGGTGAATAAAAAATAAATTTATTTAAAAAAGTAACTAAAAATATAATTACTTAAACAAATATATTCGATGTGGTCAAAATTTTTTTAATGAAAATAGTATAGATAACAACAAAATAATAGAAATTTTTTTAGCATACATAATGATTTCAATATAAAAGAAATAATATCCTCAAATTTACACATTAGAAATTACAATGAAAATAAATATTTGTATTTAAAATTTTAAATATATTTTATTGTAATTTTAAAATTTAATCAATTCAATTTTATATTATTTTCTAAAAATTATTAAAATAGAATCATGGACTGAAATATTAAATCTATCTTTTTGAATAAATAAAATATCATATGTGTTTATTCAATGAATTTATAATTCTAAAGTTTGTTTAAGTTGTTATATTTTAATTAAATAGCAAATAATAAGCAATTGAAATATAAATTTATAATACTATTATATATTTTAATATTTATGTGAATTTTATGTATTCATATAATGGAATCAAATTCAAAATTCAAAGCTAAATTTAAAAAAGAATGTAAAATTAAAATTAATGATATAAGTCATCCAATAGAAACAAAACATAATTTATTAAAATTGTGAAACTTTAGATGCCTTTATATATATATTTAAGTTAATTGAATTTATATAAAAATTAACTAAAACTTTTCTTATATATAAAAACTAATTAAAAATAACTAGCTAAAACTATATAAATAACTAAACTAAAAAATAAAATTAAAAAAAAAAAACCAAAAAACTGCAGCCTCTGGCTTTTTGATCTCAGGACTTCAAACGTGATGATGTGACTGAAGGCGCCCTAGAAAGTTTTATCGAAGTCAGGGGGGCGGTGGCCCACAGGCCCCCGTGGCTCCGGCAGTGTCGTGTGAGGATCCGATTGAGGCATGGCTTTAATGATTAACTGAAGGTTGAAAACGAAGTTACATGGCACTTCCCGACAAAATCCGAAAGAGCATCCTGTTGTTACTTGTACGAACAATATTAGCATTAATAAAAATTCCTCAGCTGTTTGTTAAAATGTTAGTTGACTTGTTCAGTATTCTGCATGTGAATTGTCCAAGTCAAATTTTCTCGATTCCCTTAATTATCTATAAATTGCTTCATCGAACGCGGTTATGTTAAAAATTTTGAACATTTTCAGTTCCCATTCGTCCAGTTATTCCTTTTCTTGTACTCTCCTATGGGTTCTAACCTCAGCACCGGTGGAGCTGCGGGCTATTCTACCGTGGATCCTGGAGCTGAGACTATGACTGCACCGTCTTCTTTTTCTTCTGTAAGTGTGGAAACTATGACTGCACATTCTGCAACTCCGGCGGCCATAACCTCTGATTCTGCTACCGTGAAAACTACACATAAAGCTCATGTGACTGCTCCGGATGCTGCAAAAGTTGCTGTTGCTTCCAGTTCTTGGGAATATGACGTTTTCTTGAGTTTCAGAGGTGAAGTCAGGCACGAGTTTGTTAGCAATTTGTATAACGCTTTGACTGAAAAAGGAATTAGAACCTACAAAGATGATAGGAGTCTTGACAAAGGGAAAATAATCACTCCTGCACTCCTTAAAGCGATTCAGGAGTCGAGATTTTGTGTCGTAGTTCTTTCTAAGAAGTATGGTTCTTCCTCTTTTTGCTTGGATGAACTCATGAAGATCACTGAACGTATCCCAGATTCAGAGACGGAAGAACAGAAATATACAATGAGAGATACAGTTTTGCCAATATTCTACAATGTGGATCCATCAGATGTGCGAAAGCAGACTGGTAGGTTTGGAAAAAATTTTGCCAAGTCAATATCTAAATATCCTGAGAAGGTTGAGGGGTGGACATTAGCTCTTCTAAAGGCAGGCAACAAATCTGGATGGGATGCGAGAGATAGGTAATACATTCCATTTTATAATAGCTTTGTTGATGTTCATTTTGTAGTTGGACTGTGAACACTCTGCTTATAATCTTCTTCATTTCTGGGCACCTTAAATTGCATTTTGTCAGTCTTTTTATTTATGTTTTTGTTTGACCTTTTCATTTCATCCGTTTCCAATTCTGCAGGGATATTCCTACTCTTATTGATGAAATTGTAATCTATATCCTGAAAAAACTGAGTCGTACGTCCCCCAAAAGAGCTAAAGGCCTAGTTGGAATGGATTCCAGAATAGAGGAAATGAAATCAAAATTACGTCTGGGGTTGGATGATGTTCGCATAGTTGGAATATGGGGAATGGGAGGAATTGGTAAAACAACCATAGCTAAAGCTGTTTATGACAGTATATATTGCCAATTCAAAAATTATTGCTTTCTTGAAAGAGTTGGAAAAGTAGCAGAAACATTCGGTCTTCAACATTTACAAGAACAGCTTCTTTCTAAACTATTAAAGGAAGATATCCAGACAATAAGAAACCTGGGTAGCAATTTTGATGCAATAAGGGAAAGGTTACAATATATGCGTGTTCTTATTGTTCTTGATGGTGTGTATAATGGCGAAGAGTTGGAAGCCTTAGCAGCGGATCATGACTGGTTTGGTCCTGGTAGTAGGATTATTATAACAACTACAGATCGCAACTTACTACTTGCACGTGGAGTGGATGAAATTTATAAGCCTAAATGTCTAAACCATAATGAATCACTTTCTTTGTTCACTCAATATGCCGTCCAGAATAGATATCCTGTAGATAAATTCATTAAATTCATGAAGCTCTCACGCCGTACAGTGAAGTATGCTGAAGGTGTTCCTTTAGCTCTGAAGGTTCTTGGTTCCTTTTTTGGTCCCAAGAATGAAAATGAATGGCAAAGTGAATTGCAGAAACTTGTAAAATATCCGAATATAAAGATCCAACAAGTGCTGAGGATCGGTTATGATGGGCTTGATGATCCGCAAAAATATACATTTCTTGATATTGCATGTTTTTTTAACGGGGAGGATAAATCTTATGTGGTGAAAGTATTAGAAGGCTGTGGATTCCATGCAGATGGTAGTCTGAAGGCTCTCGTTGATAAATGTCTGATTACCATTTTAGATAATAAGATATGGATGAATGGTTTACTGCAAAAAATTGGGCGGGATATTGTTCGTCAAGAGTCTCCAACAAAGCCCGGTGAACGCAGCAGATTGTGGGATCACGGAGATGTGTACCGAGTGTTGGAAGAAAATGCGGTGAGAAATCATTCCCATGAAAGTTAATTCTTTTACTTGCAACTTGCAATTTTACATGCTTAAATGATTTTCTAAGACTATCTCTTCCCTATATATGTTGCAGGCGACAGACAATATTGAGGGTATGATCCTGGATTTGTCTAAGGTAGGCAATTTAGTTATTGATACCGGAGTCTTCTGGAGGATGAAGCACCTTAGAGTGCTTAAGATCTGCTATGTTGACCATTCTGGGGGTTTTGAATACCTTACCCAAAATTCAAGAAAATATGCTACAAGGCAACCCAAAAAGTCTCGTGCAATTCTTTATGGAGAGTTTTCAAAATTGTCTAATGACTTACGGTGCTTGTACTGGCATGGATGCCCCCAAAATTTGCCATCAAAATTTTATCCAGTGAACCTTGTTGAACTCAATATGTCATACAGCAGCATAACGAAGCTTCCAACAGAAAGGAAGGTATTGTTGTCAAGTATTTTCATTTTGGTCCATATGATGTGAGATTCACAGCCAAGTAGTTTGATTTTCTTTTTTATTTGACAGTGTTTCGACAATTTGAGGTTCATCAAACTCAGTCAGTGTCAGAAACTCACTATGACACCAGATTTTTATGGGGTCCAAAAGCTTGAGGTACTTATTCTCGAAGGGTGCAAAAGTTTAATACAGGCTCATCCGTCTCTGGGTTCTCTCAAAAACCTCAGATTATTAAATCTGAAAGACTGCTCACTTCTTCAATCCTTTCCAAGTGAACTTCGTACAATGTCTCTTGAGATTCTCATACTCTCTGGATGCTCACTGCTTAAGAAATTTCCTGAGATTAAGGCTAATATGGAATTCTTGTCGGAGCTTTATCTAGATGACACTGCTATACAAGCACTACCTTCATCTATTGAAAAGCTTACGGGTCTTGTTCTTTTGAGTGCCAAGAATTGTAAATATCTTTGGGATCTTCCAACAAGCATTGGCCATTTAATGCATCTGAAGACTATTTATTTTTCAGGATGCCCCAATCATTACACATTGCTGAAGGAGCTAGAATGGCTGGAGAACTTGGAAGAACTTTATCTAGATAAAGTGACAATGACAAAGCCACCACTCTCTATATGCTCTTTTACAAAGCTTAAAGTACTTTCCTTTCGTGAGTGTGAGAATTTTCCATTTGTAAACCCAGAACAGAATCTGCTGGAAGAAACTAGAGAGAATTTGTCACGATATTTTTATGGAAGTTTATCCTGTTTAACGAGTCTTGATCTCAGCTACTGCAATTTGACAGAAGTATCAATCCCTAAAGAATTTGGCCTGTTAGAGTCTTTGAAGGAATTAAACCTGAGTGGAAACTACTTTTACACATTACCCTCTCAAACTTTTGCCAAACTTAAGAATCTACAAGTTATTTGTTTGGCAGAATGTATCAATCTTGTCTCAGTGCCATCTCTTCCGCCCAAGACACATTGTGTAGAAGCACAAAATTGCCCAGAACTAGTCAATGTAGCACCAAGAATGAAGGGATCGTGCAAGAACTATTTCAATTTTATGAATTGTTCCAACTTGGGTTATGTTTATGGGGAAAAATGTGAGGCTTCTGCAATAAAGGTAGCGCTTGAGCTGCTGAAACATCATGTTCGCAAGGTCTGTTACTCTATTTATTTCCCTTGTTCATGTTCTTGATTGATTTTCATAGAACGTTCTCTTTCTTTCTCAAAAATAAATTTTCTTGTTTTGTATGATGCAGGTATCATTCACTGAATTTACTGTTATTATTCCTGGAGGTGGGATTCCAGTGTGGTCTGAGCACGAGCAGAGTCACCCTTCAAAGAGTATCAATCTGCCTGGAGATTGGTACAAGGAAAGTTTGAGGGGTTTAGCTTTTTGGGCTGTTTTTGAAGTCGATGATTATGACTCTGATAATGATACAGCCATGGAAATGCAATGCGGATTTGAACTTTATTTGGTGCATAACAACTACAAGGTGATTCCTGATACTGGATTTTTTATAAATAGAAGTAGCAAGGTTGAGTCAGATCATTTGTGGTTGCATTATATACCGTCATGTTCATTCACTACGACAAGGAAGATGGGTAGTTGGACGCAGCTAAAGGCTGTTCTGCACACTCGTGGCAAAGGCTTGCGGGTGAAAAAATGTGGCCTATTCCCAATGTGCTGTTTGTCCAATGGGAAAGTCGTTATTTAGAGGGCGTTTGTTTTAACTTTTTGATGCAGCGGATAGCTAATTGGGCCCAACAGCTAGATTGAAAATATTTGGATAGGATTCTAATCAGGAACTAATAGCTGGTAGAACTCCTAATACACTGCTGATCCCATCAGTTGGACTTACAGAGCTTTTTACGAACTGTTATTAGGATAGACTAAAATATCATCATATCGCTAATAAGGCAACATATCTTATCGTGATATATTTAGCAATAGAGATGACACCTAGCCAGAAGAAATTCAACCAGAAATTGAAGCAGTTCACTCGAGTGTCTTATGTGATCGCTCATAGCTTAATGTGAAAAAAATAATAATTAGATAAGTTTTATTAATATGTTTATTAATATTAAGATACATAATTTTATCAATATGCTCGTAGATTTTGTTAATTAAGATATTTTGTTTAATTAATTTTTATTTTTCTTATTTTTTAATTCATTAGAAATAGACTAGAAATTCAACATGAATTTGCTTAACACGCAACACTGTTAGGGTTAATATAAACATAATTTGTTTAATAATTGTGTTAAATTTCTCAATACAAACACAACATGAAAATTAAGCAGGTGATATGAATACTATACATGTAATTCACCTAATATCATAAGCAGGTTAAGTGAATTGTATTAACCCGTATATGACCCGTATAACCCGCCTAATATTATAAACAAGTTGCGTAGGTCGTATTAGCCTGTATATGACTCACTTAACCTGCTCATAATATTTTTAAGTTTTAACATTTTTAACTCAAATCATATTTAAAAATAAATTTTATTCCCAGATTCGTAACTAAAGTAACAATAAATTAATATAACAATAAATTTTAAATAGGATTTTAGTTGTGTATTTATATTTGACATTAAAATTTTCTCTTTACCCTAAAGTAAACGGATCACTCGCCTAACCCATATGTCAACCCGTGAAGCGATACGTTTATATTCGTGTCATAAATGGGTCACCATTTATGACACGAACTCGTTTAACCTCAACCCTCACTCATTTATTTCACATGTTAGACAAATTGTATTCGCATATTATAACCCATTTTGACACCTCGAAGAATTCCTCGTACTTTTTTTTTACTTGAGATTCTTGATCGATAAAATTAAATATCTATATTGGATATAATTATAATAAATTAAGTACTCCTTAGGTCGTACAATGTTCTGGTTTGACTTTCACGGTATTAAAAATGCATTTGAGACAATAGTTTTTGAAATAGGAATAAAATAAAAAATTTAAAAATTATCTTCTTCTAAAAAAGAATATAGAATATTAATTTAGAATAAATGAGAAAAGAAATCAGGATAGAAAATATAAGACAGAAGAAGTATTATTTAATCTTACTTTATGTATTCATCAGGTTATTTCAATTAGGGTTTTCTTTCTTTATCAAATAAGTTTTATGACTGCTGATAAGTACTTTAGGAATGACATTATTGAATATACAAACTGATTTGAAGGTATGTGCTTAAAATTTGGTCCAAAAATATTCATAATTGTGACAATTATATGGTAGTTGAAATCAAATCTAGATAATAAGAAAAGAAGAAGAAGAACAAAAATGAAAATAGAATTTAAATCGAGATAATAATAAGAAGAAGAAGAACAGAAACAAAACACAGAAACAGCAATGGAATCAAATCCGGTGAAGCTATCAACAACAACTCTTATGCCCATCCTGACGCCGGAGGCAGATTTCATGCCCGCCATAAAGAAGAAGAAGAAAAAAAAAATGCAAAAGAAAAAAAAAAAAACATAATGTGCCATAGGTTAAAAGGATAAAGGAGAAAAAAAAAATACCTCTCTAAATTATAATCATATTTATATAATATTTTAAAACTAACACATCTCCCTAAATTAATTATCTGTAGCACAACTACCTCCCTCTGTCCAAAATTAGTCTACCTCATAAATTAAGGTCAAAGAAAACAAACAAAAAGACAATTCTACCCTTATAGAATTAGCTAATTGGACCGTTTCAACCGAAACCATAAAAAATTACTAACCCAAACTAAAAACCTTCTAGAATTAGCTAATTGAAACAAAACCACAAAAAAGACTTTCCTTTTCTCTTGGGTAACGTGGTATGAGATCGCAAGCTTTGGTCCAGTGTCTCCTCAGCCGCCTCTTAGTTTCCGGCGAGCAACCAATCAAGGTTGGCCGGAGAATCACGTTATCAGCGAAAATGTCTCTTTTCCATCCCGTTAGCTCAACTCTTGGACCTATGGCCTGCTTCGTTCGACAAGAGAGGAGGAGGGAGCGGTCGAAGAGTCTAACCGGTCGGTCCGTGGTCTCGCCAGAAAATTGAAATAAAATATTGAAGGAGACTGAGGTGGAGCCACTCCATTCGGAAAACGAAGGCAGCTCACACCCTGTCATTGCTCCAATCGGAAAAGAAATGGAGAGAGAGAACGGCGGTGAGGCAAAGGGAGGAGGTCGCTGCTAGCCGTACATGAGCCGGTGATAGGAAAAGGAAAAAAAAATAATGAAATAGCAATAATGGCATCTCTACCATGAGAAAGGGAAAGGAAATTAGCCTATGCTTAAATTCATTTATTTGTTCGTAATTTCATTTTTGAAGGCCTTGCTCTCACATAGATTGCTCCATGCTTAATTTATGGTTCAGATTTGTGAAAATGAGAGAGTTCAGAAAGTGCAGATCACGGCATTAAAGAGAGAGATGACCGTTTTCTGTTTCTGTGAAGGATTCAAGGAAAGAGATGGAGGAATAGAAGTAATTAATTGTAAAGAAAATTTTGTATATTATAAAGGTTAGTATGGTCATTTTATTTGCCATTTGACGAAAATTTGAGTAATTTTAGATGTAAGGATGCGTTTGTGCATTTTTTAATATATTGGACCTATTTGGTATTATAACAAAATAGAAACACGTGTACAGGCAATGATCTTACCTTAATGCAATTTAGTTGCTTTTAGGCCGCGGCGGAGGTCCACTATACCTAGTGTAGGCGTGGGCTCACCCTAGAATAAAAGAAAAAAAATTGACCGTGTTATTTATTTTTGTTCTCTTTCATTCTCTGATTTTATGATTAAAACTCAACAACATAAAATTTTTATTTCATACCGTCTAATGCGAAATTTTTATAATTTCAAAAAATAATCATAACAAAATTTATCATTTTAAAATATATAAAATCCCAATTAAATATTTCTTTTAGCTAGCTATTTAATTTTTATATTTATGTTTCTGATTTCCAGCAAATGTCAGACCATATTCATCTTTTTCTTCATAATTTTTCTTTTGTCTACTTAAACTTCGTCTTCTATCTCTCTGTTAATTTTTTTTTTTAATTAATTGGTCTCTTTCTTTTTTAATTTACACCTTAAGCATATCAATTAACTTTTTTTTTTTTATTGTATAAATGATTATCTTCCAATTAGCTATTTTATAGATTGTTTAATAATAGAAAATAGAAATTTAAGAAAAATTATCCATCCATATATTTGGAACTTGAGTAATAATTTTTTTTTTTCTTGCTGTTCAAATAAAATTTATTGTATTGAAATTGGGTTAATTTTACGGGTGTATGGCCTACTCATGGACCAAACTAATAAGAATAATATTTTTTATTAAAACAAAGGTATTTCTGACCACACACTTGAAAAAAGAGATAAAATTGAAATATTTTTTAAAAAATCCTTACTATTTGGTCCATAAGCATAGCTATGGACCCGATCTAGGCAAAAGTAATTTCCATTGAAGCATAAAATTTTATGTAAATGCTGACTTGGCATCTTTTGATTTCAGAATTCCTCTTTTTCGTTTTTTTCAAATTTTCTAGACTTTTAATTCATTTTTAACAAAAAAAAAAAACTATAGGTATTTGTCAACTAAAAATAATATTATTTCCATTATTATCACTAATAATTTATTTAAAAAAATCAAATTCTAAATCTCTTTTAACTAGTTTAATTATCTTCTAACAATCTCATCTAAAAATCTAAAAATATTTTCTATTTTTTAAAAATTTGTAAATTGTAGCTAAATATTTATATAATTCTATGGTTCTCTATCTTTTGATTCAACGATTGTTTTTTACTTTTTTTTTTTTAGTTTCTTTGTTTATCTTTTTTTTTTAATAATTCATATTTCTTTATATTTATATTAAATTTTGCTATTTTTGTTTTTCAGATTATGAACAACAAAATAATTTTTTCTTCGTCAAAGATAACATTAGCTCTTCCATATATTTTTCCTTTTTTTTAAATTTTATTTGGAATATATATATTTAACTTTTTTTTTACTATATAATTTTTTTCCTTCTCTTCCATTTCTTTTATAATTCTCTCTTGGTTCATTTGTCTTTTTATTTGATTTTTCATTAATATCATTGTTAAATGAAGAAGATTGGAAAAAACACGAAGCTTAGATCCGAGCAAGTATCGTTTTTGTATTGCTCTTGCATGTATTTTTTTTTATATTTTTATTGTTCATTTTTTAATTTTATTTGGACTATAAAGATATTCATATCTTAAATCAATTTTTCATTATTTTTTTTTTCTTATCCCGATCTATCACAATTACTCTAACACTCTCTATTTATTAATTGATGTCAGATAACATTTTTATTAGGATCGAGTTATTGGGATATAAAATAGTGATGACTCTCCATCCGTAACTTTTACTATGACAGCTTCAATAAGAAATCTCAGATTTTTCAACTATTCTAATTGCAATTTGAGGAAAAATGCTTCAAAATATGGTAAGGTTACGCACTAAGGAATAGATATATGAACAATATAATAAAAATTAATTGTAAGTTTAGATTTAATTTAACTGATTTTTTATCCTCCTTAATTTAGTGAATAGTTAATTTTGTTTATCTAACTTTATCTTCTGAGATTCTGTATTCTTTATTTATATTTTTAATTTAACATAGAATTATCCACATTAAATTATTTAAATTTTTTTTATCTATCTATTATTTTGTTGTATATTATCTACATTGAATTATTTGAATTTTAGAACTTTATATTTTATAAAGAATTATCTAGGATAAAAAAAAATATTGTTTGTATAATAAACTCTAACTAAAACTTTGCTAGACTAATTGAAATTTATAATTATTTTAAATAAATTAACGATATTATAATTTCTATATAGCATAAAATTTTAATAAAACAATTCACGGAGAAGATGAATCTTATAATATATACTAAATATAATTTATATATTAAAAATATAAATTATTTATAAATTATAAATTATAAACCGGCAAAATAACGGTGCTCATTTCATTTGAGAATAAATTTGTGTATCTCTAAGCGTGGAAAAGCATCTTACCGAGAAACAAAAATCAGAGGCACCGGCTCTAGAGCCAGAGGAGCCGAAAAAGGCATTACCGGTTCTTGCTGGAGAGGAGATTGCTGCTTTTAAAGCTGAGAAATCAAAAACCCAGTTTTGGCGATTTTACTCGTTTTTACTATCCAACCCGATTTTTATCCTTTTCCGCACGTCAGGCCGGGTATCCATATCAAATCTTTGAAGAAATGCGTCTGGCCCGGTTTCCAATGCATCCAAATCAAATCCGGTTTCCAATGTATTCAAATCAAATCTTGGAACGAATCTGTTACGATAAAGTCCAAAACGTCTTTTATGATTAAGTTCGTAGTTGCGTGATCTTGGAAGAAATCTGTTACGATAAAGTCTCAACCATCTTTTACGATTAAGTTCGTAGTTGCGTGATCTTCGAAGAAATTGTCTACGATGAAGTCCAGAATTTCTTTGATGATTAAGTTCGTCCTTCTGTGATCTTCCTTCTATAAGCATCTTCGCAGGCTTGCAGTCATCAAACATCGGGAATAGGCCGCAATTTTTCACCCGCAAGACATTGCCATGAGTGAGAATAACAGCTTTGAGCTGAGTTGAGGAGCCCCTTATCAACTTGAGTGTACAAGATGGGATAAAACGCAACCACACATGATCCCCTTTAATCTCGTAACTTCTATTGAGAACAATGCCAGTATCGGAAATCAACTTCTTGTTTTTGTGCATCAAATAAAATTCAAGGCAGAATTGCATTTGCATGGTTGGATCGTTGTTGGAGATTGCTAGAGAGTCATGGTCATAATTGACTTCAAGAACGGCCCAAAAAGCAAACCCCCTGAAATAGTTCCAGTAGAAATCCCCAGGCACACTTATTCGCACTGAAGAACCCCTGGACTCGAAATCGGACCATACTGGAATTCGATTTCCAGGAACAATAATAGTAAATTCAGCAAAAAAATGAGATGGTACCTGTATCATGAAAAATCATGATTGTGTGTTAGACAGAGATCCAATACTATGAAAGGCAAGAGTTAGGAGCTTATTAACCTGAAAAAAAAAATAATAAAGGTCTTGAGAGATGGAGAGACCTTACGAATAAGTTGTCTCAGTAGCTCAACTGCTATAGTTGTTGCATTGCCATTACCCAATCTGAAGCAATTAATAAAATTGAAACCCATCATGCACAAGTTATTCAGCTTTGGTACGTGTACACTAACTAGTTCAGGGCAGTTCGGTGCTTCTATCCAATATATGTTGCATGGGAGAGGTGGCAACGAGGAAAGACCATTGCAGTCTGCCAAACAAATAACTTCGAGATAATTGGCAATGGTTTCAGGAGGTAACCTGGAAAAGTTGTTTCCGCTCAGATTTAATTTCTTCAAAGAGTATAACATTCCCAATTCCGTAGGGATTGACACATCATCCAAATTGCAGTAGCTTAAATCTAGACTTGTTAAATAGGATAAACTTCTAAAAAAACATTTTCTGATATTGTTCCTGTCTAATTCTTCCTGCATGGTTCCTCTGATGTTTACAAATGGAAATCCTTCACATCTGTGGAAGGACAGCACTTTAAGCTTCACCAAAGAGCATATGGAGAGCGGTGGATGTGTTATTGTCGTTCCACCTACATCAAGTTCTTCCAAACTTTCCAACTTCTCCAACTTCTCTAGCAATTGCTTAAGATGAGAGCAGCCAGAAAAGTAAATAGTTCTCAGATGCTTTAAACCATTACCAAAGTTGCAAGGAAGGTGTTTTAGATGTGCACAATTCCTGGCACTCAAAAGAACAAGGCCCGTAAGCTTTTCAATAGATGGAGGTAGTGCTTGTATAGCAGTGTCATCTAGATAAAGCTCTGACAAGCGGTCCATATCACCCTTGATCACAGGAAATGTCTGAAGCTTTGAGCATCCAGACAGTATGAGGATCTCAAGAGAAGAAGTATGAATTTCACTAGGAAAATTTTGAAGATTTGAGCAGTCTTTCAGATTTAATAATTTGAGGCTTCTAAGAGAACTCAGAGAGGAGTGAACCTCAGTTAATTCTGTGCAGCCTTGAAGAATTATTATCTCAAGGTTTGGCATCCCTGTGAAATCCGGTGTCCTAATGAGTTTCTGGGAATGACTTAGTTTGATGAACTTCAATTTATCAAATTTCTGTCAAAATAAAAATTCAAATCATTTAGCCGTGAATTTAATATCATATAGACGAGAACTAAAATAGTGAACTAATAAATATACCTTCCTCTTCGTCCAAAACTCTGTCATGTTGCTGTATGACATGTTAAGTTCAACAAGGTTTTGTGGATAAAAATGAGGTGGCAAAGTTTCAATGGGATATCCATGCCAATAGAGGCATCGCAAATCATTCGATAAAGTAAGAAAGTCCCTAGAAAGAGTCACATTTGAGTCTAAAGGTATTCTTACTTCATTTGTGCCTTTGGAGAGACTGATGTTAGCACAGTGCTGTTTTTGGATAAGGTATTCAAAGCCTCCAGATTTGTGAGCATAGCAAACCTTAAGCAATCTAAGTTTGGTCATCCTCTCGAAGACTTCAGTGTTAATGTGCAAGTTCTCTATTTTAGACAAATCTAGGATTATGCCCACAACTTCCGCCACCTGTAACCAAGAGCACAGACAAGACATATAGATATGCTACAGCTTTAGTGGGGTGGGGGAGAATTGGACATCGTATGATCTACTGTAAAGCAAGTAAAAGAAAAAAAAAAAAAAGTTCAATGCAGTTATTTCTTACTGTATTGTTTGCAAACGAAGTGAGGACATCATTATGATCCCACAATCTGGTCCATTTGCCTGGATCAGTTTCAGGTTGACGAACAATTTCCCATCCCATTTGTTGTACTAAATCATGCATCCAAAGTTTATTATCTAAAATGGAGATGAGAGATTTATCAATGAGAACTCTTAGATTAGCATGTGGGAAGAACCCGCAGCCTTCAAATACTTTGACAACATAATCTTTGTCCTCCCCCTTAAAGAAACATGCAATATCAAGAAACATATCCCTTTGGAAACGATTATCAAGTCTATCAAAACTTATTTTAAGCACATCATTAATTCCTTTTGGAGGACACATTTCAAGTTGGTGCAATTCGTCTAGCCATTCAAGTTCATTCTTGCCAGCTAAGTGGCAACCAAGAACCTCCAGAGCTAAAGGAACATTCTGAGCATACTTGACCACATTGTGTGAGAGCTTGAAAATTTTGATGAGTTCATCAGTTGAATAGCGATTTTTGAAGGCATGTTGAGTAAATAGCCTGAGAGATTCATTATCATTTAAAACTGTGGCCTCGTATATTTGATCCACTCCATGCGCCACAAGCAAATGTTTATCTCTAGTTGTTATGATAATTCTACTACCAGGACCGAACCATTCATGCTCTCGAGCTAAGGCTCTCAACTGTTTTATATCATCCACATCATCAAGAACAATAAGAACACGCATGTATTGGAACCTGTTCTTTATTACATCAAAATTGTCACCTAGAGTTCTTATTTTTTGAATTCCTTCCTTCAGTAGTTTAGAAAGAAGTTGCTCCTGTAAATGTGAAAGACCTAATCCAGGTTTACTTGCAACTTCTGTAACACCTTGAAGAAAGCAACAACATTCAAATTCACCATAGATACGGTCATAAACAGCTTTAGCTATGGTTGTTTTACCGATTCCTCCCATGCCCCATATTCCAACCATTAGAACATTGTCCAACCCCATATGTAATTTCGATTCCATTTCCCTTACACGGAAATCCATTCCAACTAGGCCTTTAGTACTATTGGTGCTTGTATGACTCAGTTTTCCCAAAATACAGATGGCAATTTCATCAACAAGAATCGCTTCCTCTCTGCCATAGTTGAAAGGGCGAAAAATCAAAAGAGTCGATACAAGAGAAACAACAGAAGAAGACTACAAGCAGCAATTAAAGAAGCTCAAAAGAGGATTATGCAGTTCTAAACAAGCTCAGAAATTAAAGAAGACATAAACAGAAACCATATAATTTGTAGCATAATTTGTTTGTTAGATAATCAAAATCACGAAAATAAAAATCATAAAATGGATTACCTGTTTCGTGCATCCCATCCAGATATGTTACCAGCCTTTGTAAGAGCTAATGTCCAACGCTCAACCTTCTCAGGAAATTTCAGTTTTGATTTAGCAAATCCTTCTCCAAACACACCGGTTTGCTTGCGCACCTCCGATGGGTCAACGTCGTAAAAAATTGGCAAAACTGCATCTCTGGCATTTGTTTTTGAATTTGTCAGTACATCAGTCTTTGTATCTTTCTTAGGATCTGGTATACGTTCAATAATCTTCCCAAGTTCATCCAAGCAAAAAGTGGAATCAGCATAGTTCTTAGAAAAAACCACTACACAAAACCTTGAATCCTCAATTGCTTGAAGGAGTGATGGAGCGATCGTTTCTCCTTTGTCAAGTTTCACATCATCTTTGCAGGTTTTAATTCCTTTTTCTGTCAAAGCCTTGTACAGATGGCTTACAAAGCTATTCCGAACATCCTCACCTCTAAAACTCAAGAAAACATCGTATCTCCAAACTCGGGAAGCGGCAGCCACATCTGCAGTCGCAGAAACGGAAGTTCCAGCCTCAGCAGCTTTTGAAGAAGATGCTACAGAATAAGAGGCCATCGCAGCTGTTGTTGCAGAATTCGCAGCAGTATCAGAAAGAAAGACCGCTGTTGTTGTGAGTGGTTGTCTAATCTACTAAAAAAGAAAATAAAAAAACTATTAAAACAAAAAAATATAAATAAAGAGAAAAATGAAAAGCTATTAAAGTTAATGGCATATTGTATATCAACTATAAAAATATAAATGGAAAAAAGAAAACCGAAATAATAAAAGTTGATGAAGTGCATTGGCGACAGTCGAACCCAGTCCAACTTAGTACAAAACATATCATTGTTGTTACAAACCAAGAGAGATTGAGAGTAAAACATTCCATTAAAAATATTTATTAAGCGGAACATTGGCCCCCTTTCCCTCACTTCAAGAAAATTGGGTATTTCAAGTTGCAAATTGAAGTTGATACATATGTATTTATATTATCCGATCTAATATCAATAACTAAATTTTGATGTTTTGGACTTACCCTTTTATTTTCTGTACCTTCCACTTTGGCTTTCTTAGAAGTCTCTACGAAGACAGATTGCAAACCTTTTTTTATAAAAGGACGGAAAGCAAGAGCAATGTGTCAACAATATATGCCAGTGTTCAAACGTTTGGTACAAGGAAAGTTTGAGGGGTATTTGCTTTTTGGGCTGTTTTCGAAGTCGACGACTATGACTCTGATAATTATCCAACCATGGAAATGCAATGCGGATTTGAACTTTATTTGGTGCATAACAACTATAAGGTGATTCCTGATACTGGGTTTTTATAAATAAAAGTTCCAAGTTCGAGTCGAATCATTTGTGGTTGCATTATATATATACCGTCATATTCATTCAATATGACAAGGAAGATGGGTAGTTGGACTAGGCTAAAGGCTGTTTCTGCTCACTCGTGCAAAGGCTTGAGGGTGAAAACTGTGGCCTATTTCCCGATGTGTGTTTGTCTGATTTAGACTTCCGGAACCGAACCGAAAATTAACGGTTCCGGTTTTGGTTCCAATTTTGGTTTCTCAATGGTTCTAAAATCGATGGTTCCAGCTGGTTTTTTAATCGATTCTCCGGCCGATTCCGATCGGAACTGGAGTCGTCGGTTCCAATTGATTTTGGGAGCCACCGGTTCACCGTTCTAAACTGGTGGAAGTAGAACCGAACTGGTTTGGACTGGTTTCGGTTTCGGTTCCGATTTTCACCGGTTCAAAACCGATGATTCTAGTTTCGAAAACCGGAATTTGGCCACCCTTAGTTTGATGGGATAGTTTCTATGCGATTTTTTTTTTTTTTTATACCCATTCGAATGAAAGTCACAATAAGGCAAATAATTTTCTCGGTTAAATTTTGCCTAGAAACGATGCACTACAATAAACATGTGAACCATGATTTAGTTAGATGCAATTGCTTTGCAATGGAATTTACATGTATATGCAGGTTAAAATGGTTTTGTGTCGTTCCACAAGCCAATCTCTATGCAAAAGAGAATTCCTCATAAATTTTTTTTTTTTTTTTTTTTTTTAACTTGGAATCCTGATCTATAAATGTGTGTATATATAGAGTTATTATAAGTGAAAATGTGATTTCATGTGGGATGTTTAAAAGAAATGGCGAACCAATAGTAGCAAAGTAATTGTCGGACCCAGTGTTAAACAACTGGGCACATGGAGGATGAATTATTTTAACCGGTGGATTAAAATTTCAATTAGTGGGCCTAGGCATGGCCAAATTACGGTTCCGGGAACCGGAACCGTCGGTTCGAACCGGCCCGGAATCGTAACCGGAACCGGTAAGAACCGGAACCGGGACGAACCGGAACCGAAACCGGAAAAATCCGGTTCGGTTCCGGTTCCTGCAAATGAGGAACCAGAACCGGCGGTTCCAGAGAACCGGTCGGAACCGGACTGGAACCACCAGTTCTCCGGCCGGTTAGAACCGCCGGTTCGAACCGGTGGTTCTAGCCGTTGTAACTGTCAGATTTTTGATTTTTTTTTTTTTTGTTGTGAAATGTCTTAATTACCCCTCCCAACAGCCATAAACGGCTATATAACGGCTAGTTTTAAGGGTATTTTTGGAAAAATGAATTTTTGGATTTATTATAAATACCTCATTTTATTTACAAATTCATTACAAAAAAAATCTCAACTCTCTCTACTTACTCTCTCTACAATATACCATACTCTCTACTTACTCTCTCTACAATATACTACACTCTCTACTTACTCTCTCTAAACCCCAAGAGGATACGTAGGCAACTTAATTTTTTTTTTAAACAAAAAAAAATTAAGTTCAAGCCCATTTTTTTTTTTTTTAATTTTGTTCAAACTTAAAAAAAAAAAATTCAGTTCAAAATTTTTTTTAAAAAAATCATTATGTTCAACACTCAACAATTCAAGTCTTTAAAAAAATAAATTTAATTGAAGTATTTTTTAATTTTTTAGGTGTATTTTTTAATTTTTTATGTTCAAATAATTTTTTTTAAACCGATCTTCAAAATTTAAAATTTTTTAGGTGTATTTTTTAATTTTTTATGTTCAAATAATTTTTTTTTTAACCGGTCTTCATATTTTATAATTTTTTAACTGTATTTTTTAATTTTTTATGTTCATATAAAATTTTTTTTTAAACCGGTATCCAAAATTTAAAATTTAAAATTATGCGATTCGCCGGAAAACCAATCGGAACCGTCGGTTTTGTAATCGGATCGGAACCGGAACCGGAACCGAAACCGGACGGTTCGGAACCGGAACCGGAACCGGACCATTTCGGTTCGATTTCGGTTCCAGCTTTTCTGGAACCGGAACCACCGGTTCCGGAACCGTGGCCATGTCTAAGTGGGCCATAAAAATTTAATATATGTAAATTAAATAATTATAATTTAAAATAATTAAAAATGTTAAAAAATCAGTCTGGATCAATTGGCCTGTGTAGATCGATTGGTTCAACCACAAGTCAATTGGTTCAATTAAGTTCTCTTCCTTCAGTAAAACCGGCCCAATTTAAGGTTAGTTCACCTGTTCTTTGGGTTGACCCGCCGAGTCGGATTGGATTTAATAATTATGGTAAGACCCACTTTAGAAAATTAACTACCAAGAAAATATGTAAATACAATTTTTTTTTTTTTTTTAGAAAAATCAAACTAGAAGTTTCAGTAATTAGAAACTATATACAGATATGGGATACAGATCAATATATTTTTATATTTTTGTATAGGAAGTCTAATAATAAACAACTTATACAAAGAATAAAAAAAACACAATCTTAATTTGAAGTATCTGATTGAGTTGACAAAGTATAATATTTTTGTCATAGGCGATCGCTTGATCCACTTGGTGGCTATTTATAACCACTGTTCGACTCTATCGTCTTTCTATAAATCTGATATGATTACTTTCAAATTTCTTTTTTCTACTGGAGAGAGAATCTGCACTTTTTTTACATAACTATCTAAATAATAAAAAAACGCTAGACAAAATCACTATAATTGTGATACCAATAACTCAGAACTAAATTTGAGAACAAAATCTCAAAATACGGGCAATAATAAATCCCAATATTTAGGCGATAATAACTCAGATTTAGAAACAAATCTGAGGATTATTTGCCAAAAAAAAAAAAAAGGAAGGAGGTGACCACCGGTGAGAGCTCACCGGTGGCCGCCTGTGAAAGAAGAAAAGAGAGTTTTTAGATTTTAAGTTTTGAGATAAGAAGAGAAGGTGAGAGAGCTGCACAAAGTCAACAATATTTAAACTTTGTAAATACAATTTTAAAATTCAAGAGAAGTATCTACAAGAGAGAGAGAGGGAGAGACGACAAAAGCCATGGTATAATACCATGATATTGTGATAAATTGATTACTCCTTATGTTCCTTATTCTTCTTTTCTTTTTTGAAAACTCTTATGGTCGTACAAAACTCGAACTTGAAACTTCTCATTCCTCACATCAGTGAAAAGACCAATCAAATCATATTTGATTGGCTAGAGATTTCTTTCTTTATTAATCAAGGAAATATTCGATAACAATCCAACCATAAAAATGCAGTACGACCTTGAAATTTATTTGATGCACAACTATAAGATGTATTCTGATATTGAATTTGTTATCAATAGAAATACTAAGCCTATACATTCAAACTGAGAAGAAAGCTGGACAGTTCGAGTAAGCCGAAGGTTGTTCTTTTCATTCGTGGCCAAGGCTTGTGGGTGAAAAAGTAAATAATTTAATTATGCGACTGAGGGAGCAATACTTAAATTTTAATAATTTAATAGTATTATTTATAATTTATTATTATTGAATTGTAGATTTACATGCAATTGTATTTTTCATAACAAATGTGAAAGAGAAAGATTTACCTATACCAGTGTACATACTCACCCATCAATTAAATCAATTAAACTTAATTTTTTAATTGAAATGAAAGTATCTCTAACTATTCATTAGGTAAGAAAAGGATAACTATAAATCATTTTTAAAAAAAATCTCTTCATTAATTGGTTTGGTGTAGGGGTGGACTCATACCGGTTTAGGCAAGTCTTGTTCATAAATTTAGTGTATTTTATAAAAAATAAAATATTCCTTAAAGTTGCTAGGGTGGACCCATCCTGAGATTTCTGTTAAGCGAGCATGCTTAATCCTGGAGTTCTTCCAACTCTCCAGCCATTCCACCAAAAGGCACCTCTAATGATTAGTTTCCCTTTTTCGATATATGATTCGATTTATTTCTGTGTCCTGCATTCCACTACCCTAGCTAGCCTACCATCATAGGATCACTTTGCCGGGTCAGGATGTCACATTCTGATTTTTTGGATCATGCAAAAAAACATACAATCTGTCACATGGGTTCATACCTGATTTTTTGGATCCTGTATTATCCCAGCAGATTATCTTTTTTTTTTTTTTTTTTTCATCTTTGGTTGATTAATTTAGAGTTTTTTTTTTATTTACTTTTGCCATAAACAACAACATTGCTTGTTTATTCTAAGAATTTTTTTATAGGAGATGAAAATATTTTTTTCTTCATAAGGTGAATAAAAAATAAATTTATTTAAAAAAGTAGCTAAAAATATAATTACATAAACAAATATATTAAATGTGGTCAAAATTTTTTTAATGAAAATAGTATAGATAACAACAAAATAATAGAAATTCTTTTAGCATACATAATCATTTCAATAGAAAAGAAATAATATCTCAAATTTACAATTTAGAAATTACAATGAAAATAAATATTTGTATTTAAAATTTTAAATATATTTTATTGTAATTTTAAATTTTAATCAATTCAATTTTATATTATTTTTTAAAAATTATTAAAATAGAATCATGGACTGTAATATTAAATCTATCTTTTTGACTATATAAAATATCATATGTGTTTATTCAATAAATTTATAATTCTAAAATTTTTTTAAGTTGTTATATTTTAATTCAATAGCAAATAATAAACAATTGAAATATAAATTTACAATCCTATTATATATTTTAATATTTATGTGAATTTTATTTATTCATATAATGAAATCAAATTCAAAGCTAAATTTAAAAAAGAATGTAAAATTAAAATTAATGATATAAGTCATCCAATAGAAACAAAACATAATTTATTGAAATTGTGGAACTTTAGATGCTTTTATATATATATATATATATATTTAAGTTAATTGAATTTATATAAAAATTAACTAAAACTTTTCTTATATATAAAAACTAATTAAAAATAACTAGCTAAAACTATATAAATAAATAAACTAAAAAATAAAATAAAAAAAAAAACCAAAAAACTGCAGCCTTTGGATTTTGATCTCAGGACTTCAAACGTGATGATTTGACTGAAGGCGCACTAGAAAGTTTTATCGAAGTCAGGGGGGCGGTGGCGCACAGGCCCCCGTGGCTCCGGCAGTGTCGTGTGAGGATCCAATTGAGGCATGGCTTTAATGATTAACTGAAGGTTGAAAACGAAGTTACATGGCACTTCCCGACAAAATCCGAAAGAGCACACTGTTGTTACTTGTACGAACAATATTAGCATTAATAAAAATTCCTCGGCTGTTTATTAAAATGTTAGTTGATTTGTTCAGTCTTCTGCATGTGAATTGTCTAAGTCAAATTTTCTCGATTCCCTTAATTATCTATAAATTGCTTCATCGAACATGGTTATGTTAAAAATTTTGAGTTCACATTCGTCCAGTTATTCCTTTTCTTGTACTCTCCTATGGGTTCTAACCTCAGCACCGGTGGAGCTGCGGGCTATTCTACCGTGGATCCTGGAGCTGAGACTATGACTGCACCATCTTCTTTTTCTTCTGTAAGTGTGGAAACTATGACTGCACATTCTGCAACTCCGGCGGCCATAACCTCTGATTCTGCTACCGTGAAAACTACACATAAAGCTCATGTGACTGCTCCGGCTGCTGCAAAAGTTACTGTTGCTTCCAGTTCTTGGGAATATGACGTTTTCTTGAGTTTCAGAGGTGAAGTCAGGCACGAGTTTGTTAGCAATTTGTATAACGCTTTGACTGAAAAAGGGATTAGAACCTACAAAGATGATAGGAGTCTTGACAAAGGGAAAATAATCACTCCCGCACTCCTTAAAGCGATTCAGGAGTCAAGATTTTGTGTCGTAGTTCTTTCTAAGAATTATGGTTCTTCCTCTTTTTGCTTGGATGAACTCGTGAAGATCACTGAACGTATCCCAGATTCAGAGACAGATGCACAGAAATATACAATGAAATGTACAGTTTTGCCAATATTCTACAATGTGGATCCATCTGATGTGCGCAAGCAGACTGGTGAGTTTGGAAAAAAATTTGCCAAGTCAAAATCTAAATATGCTGAGAAGGTGGAGGGTTGGAAATTAGCTCTTATAAAAGCAGGCAACAAATCTGGATGGGATGCGAGAGATAGGTAATCCTTTTCTTAGTACTTTTTTCATGTTCATTTTGTAGTTGGACTCTGAACACTCTGCTTATAATCTTCTTCATTTCTGAGCACCTTAAATTGCATTTTGTCAGTCGTTTATCTTTCAATCAGTCTTTTTATTTATGTTTTTGTTTGACCTTTTCATTCCATCCGTTTCCAATTCTGCAGGGATATTCCTACTCTTATTGATGAAATTGCAATCTATATCTTGAAAAAACTGAGTCGTACGTTCCCCAAAAGAGCTAAAGGCCTAGTTGGAATGGATTCCAGAATAGAGGAAATGAAATCAAAATTACATCTGGGGTTGGATGATGTTCGCATAGTTGGAATATGGGGAATGGGAGGAATTGGTAAAACAACCATAGCTAAAGCTGTTTATGACAGTATATATTGCCAATTCAAAAATTATTGCTTTCTTGAAAGAGTTGGAAAAGTGGCAGAAACATTCGGTCTTCAACATTTACAGGAACAGCTTCTTTCTAAACTATTAAAGGAAGATATCCAGACAATAAGAAACCTGGGTGGAAATTTGGATGCAATAAGGGAAAGGTTACAATATATGCGTGTCCTTATTGTTCTTGATGGTGTGGATAATGGCGAAGAGATGGAAGCCTTAGCAGCGGACCATGACTGGTTTGGTCCTGGTAGTAGGATTATTATAACAACTACAGATCGCAACTTACTAGCAAATAGAGTGGATGAAATTTATGAGCCTAAAGGTCTAAACCATAATGAATCACTTTCTTTGTTCACTCAATATGCTGTCCAGAATAGCTATCCTGTAGATAAATTCATTAAATTCATGGAGCTCTCGCGCCTTATAGTGAAGTATGCTGAAGGTGTTCCTTTAGCTCTGAAGGTTCTTGGTTCCTTTTTAGTTCCCAAGAATGAAAATGAATGGCAAAGTGAATTGCAGAAACTTAAAAAATATCCGAATATAAAGATCCAACAAGTGCTGAGGATCAGTTATGATGGGCTTGATGATCCGCAAAAATATACATTTCTTGATATTGCATGTTTTTTTAACGGGGAGGATAAATCTTATGTGGTGAAAGTCTTAGAAGGCTGTGGATTCCATGCAGATGGTGGTCTGAAGGCTCTCGTTGATAAATGTCTGATTACCATTTTAGATAATAAGATATGGATGAATGGTTTACTGCAAAAAATGGGACGGGATATTGTTCGTCAAGAGTCTCCAAGAAAGCCCGGTGATCGCAGCAGATTGTGGGATCACGAAGATGTGTATCAAGTGTTGAAAGAAAATGCGGTGAGAAATCATTCCCATGAAAGTTGGTTCTTTTATTTGCAACTTGCAATTTTACATGCTTAAATGATTTTCTAAGACTATCTCTTCCCTATATGTGTTGCAGGCGACAGACAATATTGAGGGTATGATCCTGGATTTGTCTAAAGTAGACAATTTAGTTATTGATACCGAAGTCTTCTGGAGGATGAAGCGCCTTAGAGTGCTTAAGATCTGCTATGTTGACCATTCTGGGGGTTTTGAATACCTAACCCAAAATTCAAGAACATATGCTATAAGGCCACCCAAAAAGTCTCGTGCAATTCTTTATGGAGATTTTTCAAAATTGTCTAACGACTTGCGGTGCTTGTATTGGCATGGATGTCCCCAAGATTTGCCATCAAAATTTTATCCAGTGAACCTTGTTGAACTCAATATGTCATACAGCAGCATAACAAAGCTTCCAACAGAAAGCAAGGTATTGTTGTCAAGTATTTTCATTCTGGTCTATATGATGTGAGATTCACGGCCAAGTAGTTTGATTTTCTTTTTTATTTGACAGTGTTTCGACAATTTGAGGTTCATCAAACTCAGTCACTGTCAGAAACTCACTATGACACCAGATTTTTATGGGGTCCAAAAGCTTGAGATACTTATTCTCGAAGGGTGCAAAAGTTTAATACAGGTTCATCCGTCTCTGGGTTCTCTCAAAAGCCTCAGATTATTAAATCTGAAAGACTGCTCACTTCTTCAGTCCTTTCCAAGTGAACTTCGCACAATATCTCTGGAGATTCTCATACTCTCTGGATGCTCACTGCTTAATAAATTTCCTGAGATTAAGGATAATATGGAAATCTTGTCAGAGCTTTTTCTAGATGACACTGCTATACAAGCACTACCTTCATCTATTGAAAAGCTTACGGGTCTTGTTCTTCTGAGTGCCAAGAATTGTAAATATCTTTGGGATCTTCCAACAAGCATTGGACATTTAAAGCATCTGAAGAGTACTTATTTTTCAGGATGCCCCAATCATTACACATTGCTAAAGGAGCTACAATGCCTGGAGAACTTGGAAGAACTTTATCTAGATAAAGTGACAATAAAAAATCCACCACTCCCTATCTGCTCTTTTACGAAGCTTAAAGTACTTTCATTTCGTGAATGTGAGAATTTTCCATTTGTAAACACAGAACAGAGTCTGCCAGAAGAAAATAGAGAGAATTTGTCACCATATTTTTATGGCAGTTTATCCTGTTTAACAAGTCTTGATCTCAGCTACTGCAATTTGACAGAAGTATCAATCCCTAAAGAATTTGGCCTGTTAGAGTCTTTGAAGGAATTAAATCTGAGTGGAAACTACTTTTACACATTACCCTCTCAAACTTTTGCCAAACTTAAGAATCTACAAGTTATTTGTTTGGCAGAATGTATCAATCTTGTCTCAGTGCCATCTCTTCCGCCCAAGACACATTGTGTAGAAGCACAAAATTGCCCAGAACTAGTCAATGTAGCGCCAAGACTGAAGGGATCGTGCAAGAGCTATTTCAATTTTATGAATTGTTCCAACTTGGGTTATGTTTATGGGGAAAAATGTGAGGCTTCTGCAATAAAGGTAGCACTTGAGCTGCTGAAACATCATGTTCGCAAGGTCTGTTACTCTATTTATTTCCCTTGTTCATGTTCTTGATTGATTTTCATAGAACATTCTCTTTCTTGCTCACAAATAAATTTTCTTGATTTGTATGATGCAGGTATCATTCACTGAATTTACTGTTATTATTCCTGGAGGTGGGATTCCAGTGTGGTCTGAGCACGAGCAGAGTCACCCTTCAAAGAGTATCAATCTGCCTGGAGATTGGTACAAGGAAAGTTTGAGGGGTTTAGCTTTTTGGGCTGTTTTTGAAGTCGACGACTATGACTCTGATAATGGTACAGCCATGGAAATGCAATGCGGATTTGAACTTTATTTGGTGCATAACAACTACAAGGTGATTCCTGATACTGGATTTTTTATAAATAGAAGTAGCAAGGTTGTGTCAGATCATTTGTGGTTGCATTATATACCGTCATGTTCATTCAGTACGACAAGGAAGATGGGTAGTTGGACTCAGCTAAAGGCTGTTCTGCTCACTCGTGGCAAAGGCTTGCGGGTGAAAAAGTGTGGCGTGTACCCAATGTGCTGTTTGCCCAATGGGAGAGTAGCTATTTAGAGGATAGTCAAGGCAAGATTTTTTTTTTTTTTTTTTCCTTCACTGGGATGAAAGTTATAACAATAGTAAATAATTTCTCAGTAATTTTTTTCCAAAACCCATGGACTAAAGTAAAGAGGTGAAGCATGATTTTATTGAATGCAATTGCTTCCCAATGAAATATACTCGTATAGGTTAGCTGGTTTTGCAGTAAGGAAATTTTATGCTGAGAAATATACTAGAATGATGAACGTTCTCATTGGCAATTTCTCAAACAATTTTATGCTGAGAGCACTTGATTGAAATAAATCAATAAATCATCCTGTAGTCCATAAGCAATTCACCTAAATCATCCTTACACTCTAGATTTTCAGTTTTCTTTTCCGCCTAATGTTATATCAGAAAATTGAAGGCAAATCAAGAAACGCCTGAACCAGTGATCCACTTGTTATAAAGGCCCGACAAGGTTTGGCCCGTGATTTACAATCTAAGCCCACGAACTAAGTTGGCCAATCGAAACGACGACCTTTTAAAGCGTTTCAGCCGCAACAAAGTTCTCTCGGCTTCTCCATTCATTTGGTCAATTTTCTTTCCTCCGATCCTCGTCTCACAGAAAACTAACCCCGGAATCAGGAGAGATAAATCCCGAGGTTAGCCTTTTTTTTTTTTCCCTCCTGTTTGTAACAAAAACAAAGAAGAATTTATTAAACACACTTCTGAGCTTACTGGTCTCAGTGTATTATGTGTTTTCTTTTGGTGCACGTGCACCACTCGTTTGATGAAATGTTTGTGAGAGAAAATTAAGTTTTTTCAATATTAAACGAAGGATTTTATTATCTATTGTTGCTGAGAAAATGTAAAAATATGAAAAAAATGAATTAATTGTTCAGTTTGTCTTTTTGGTTCTTGAGCATCTTGTGAATTTATGCATTGGACAGAATGCCGTTAGTTGATTCTGTTATATGATCACTTCAATATTGCTGCTTAATGGTTGCCATTACTATAATTGGCCTGGCCAAAATGTGACCTGGTATATATATATATATATATATATATATATATATATATATATATATGATACTAGGGATTTATCTAAGTTTCAAGAATTAGGTCCCATTATATTGCAGATGGCTGCTGGGATCCTTATGTAAAGGTCGTATAACTTTTGAATTCCTTGACTAGTGTGTATCAAATAAAGCTCCAATTGGTCTTAGAATGGTAAGATTAACACTGTAAATTGTGTACGAGGTATGTGTATGTTTCACCTTTTGAATATATATTGTAACTTAATCTTCTCATTGTAAGTTGACTTGTTTCAAAGTAAAAAGTATGAAATTGAGGATGAGAATAGCATGCCACTGATGTTTTCAATGGCTATTTCTGTTTTCATTGTGCGTTTTTCTTTTGAAGCACAGGCAGTGCCATAGATTGGTATTAAATTTTTGTTCATGTTAATAACAATTCTTATTTGGCTTGGTAGCTAATTTCTTTTTTTACCCCTTATTTTTGTCATATTCTCCAGATTTTTGCTTAAATATTACTTGAATCAGAATTTCATGATTTTTTAACCCAGTTTTATAACAATGTGATGGTATAGAGGATTACTGAATTACCCCGTAGAAGCTTCATTGAGACCCTTTTTATTTTCATGATGTTGTTCAACATTGTTAGATACTAATTAAGTGAACTTTTTGTTAGACTCCCTGAGTGCATGGAAATGCCAGATTGATTTGAAGAGCGAGTCATGGAAGATCACTATTCTGTTAGTAGTCCTAGAAGAGTCCTTAGTTTTTCAAAAAGGAAGAGGGGAACTGTATCCTTTCAAGACCCTGATGACAAGCCTTCAGGCTTTGGAGTGTCTGGAGAGCATGGACTAAAAACTTCGGAAGTGTATGGTTTTGTTGGGTCTATTACAACTATTGTCGCTACAGGTTCATTTCTTATAAAACTTCATTATGTTGAAGTTTATGCTGTCTAAAATCCTATAAATATTAGAGCTTTCTTGAATATCTGCATTGCTCTTCCATTACCAAGGAATGGTTTTTGCAGAATGCCTTATCCTGCTCCTGTCCATCTGGATTTCATGAGATTTATAAATCTGTTACACTAAATTAATTCAGTAATATGTTAAAAATATTTTTACATATTTTGTCCTGGTATGAAAATTATTATGCTTTGCCATCCTTAATGCTGTAATATTGTGTGCAATTTGAGCTATAAATGGTTAGTGGTATTTTCTCTCTAAGAATTCTACTCGAGCATGTAGCTCTGCTAATTTCATATTGATTTCTTTTGTTTTGCCTGTGCAGTTATTTTCTTGATATGGGCATATGTTCCTGAACCTTGTTTACACTCGATTGGGATCTTTTATTATCCCAATAGGTCTGTACTATGCACACTATCTTATTTCTTTTTTCGCTTTAGTTAATTTTAAAATTTCTTTGCTCTACCAAAAACACGTTGCTTGCTTGACTAAATAATACAATTAAATAGCTGAAAGTCTCTGAGTGTCAACTTATTTCATCGTCTAAAATACTCTTAATTGTATTTCTGGCAATTTTCAGGTATTGGGCACTGGCCATCCCAACTTATGCGATGGTTACCGTAGTCCTAACACTTATGTTTTACATTGGCCTCAACTTCTTCTCGACTCCTCCTGCAACTTCTATAAGTACAATTTATGGTAAGTTGTGGCTTGTTTGTTGTGTATGTTCCTTGATTTTAATAATTTTTTTTTTTTTTTTTTTTGGTTTTAACCATCCAGTGTCCAAAGTCTACTGGTCCAACTAATGGTAGGCAAAGCACTTCCTAGGAAGTATTTAAATGAACTCTATACCCGGAGCTTAAACTCGAAGTTTCTGGTTAGTAGTCCTAGAAGAGTCCCCTTGGAGGTTGATTTTAATAAAATTTAGT
This sequence comes from Jatropha curcas, assembly GCF_041381405.1. Taxonomy (NCBI): domain Eukaryota; kingdom Viridiplantae; phylum Streptophyta; class Magnoliopsida; order Malpighiales; family Euphorbiaceae; genus Jatropha; species Jatropha curcas. Next base: position 443,840 of record NC_143155.1, on the reverse strand, counting down.
AAACTACAATAAATAATCTAACAGTTTCCACTTATTCAGTAACCGTAGTGATATATGCAAGCACTTTTACCATAGTATTTCACACCCGTAATACCGTCAATTGTTATATGATCATCCGTTGTATTTTGCAGATGAATTCAGCAGAGAACCTGTAAATTCTGTTCGTTCGACCAATGTAGACGAGCAACCCATTGAGCCCATTTCTGATATTGGTATTGATAAGATAAACACTCTCATGTTTACCGATATAAAATGATAGATTCACCTTTGCATTCTGCTTCATATATATTAATTGTCTGTTTTTGTTTCTTAATGAATGGATATGTGAATTTTACTGTTTACTGTTATTGTGAACAACTGAACCATTTGTGTAATTGTTTTTATGGTTAAGTATTAAATTCATAATCAAGTGTCTAAGTGCATGAATTAATGAAAATTATATAATTTATAACCGAGTACTAGTTTGTTGAAGATGGTAATCTACATTTTGTCAAACGAGCAAAGAACAGTCACATTAGCCTTCTTGTGTTGCTTTCATATATCCTAATTCATTCACAACAAAGACAGTCGTTTTCTTTGTAATGACAGGAGGACTAAACTGGGGATAATCGGACTGTCGTTAACGTTTGTCGTTTCATTTGCTAAATCACCGGCTAGTTAATAAGAAATATACAACCTCTCAAATAACTTAAAAAAAATTTAAACTATTAATTTAAAAGTTACAAATAAAATATTATATACAAAATGAATTGTGAATCAAAATACTTACAAAAATATAATAGGTTTAATTTGAGTGAAAATGACTCGAGTTTTTCAAGTAAGAAGTTGAGTGTTAAAATTCTTGTAAATAGAGCTTTCTTTTATTGACCGGACGGTGTAAACAGGATTAGATTTAGCCCAATGGGTTGATTGATATAAATTGAAAAATAAATAATAATTACAAAAAAAATTAATTGTTGCCAACCATAATTTAAAATAGAAAACGCAACTCCTATTTGGTGTCAATTATTAATTTAAAAATGTTTAGAAAAAAAGAAAATTTTGAAAATACATTGATATTTTGAAAATCAGCGATAGGATAACAGAAAAATGAAATGCAACAGGAATAATTTGTAAAAAGTTTATATACATGTATATTCTTTTTAAAAAAAAAAAAAAAAGAAATATATCATAAAAAACAATTTCTAGAAGAATAAGCAATAGTGATAAAGTAACAGTGATTGGCAGACAGGATGACTTAAACCCACTTGATTTGTTAGCCAGCCGCCAAGTGGAATTAGCTAGTGAGAGTGAAAGGTTAGATGAGCTGTTAAAAATCTTTACCTTTCAAAACAAAAGATTTCCAAATCCATGACAACAATTTCTCAACTAAATTTAAGGATTTTCCCCAAGTATCTATCATCTACCCACCAAAGCTCCATTTACCCTTATAAACAAATGTGAAAGGTCCTTAATTACTCCATTTACCCCTATAAAAAATTTTGAAATTTGCATGATTAATATTCAAATTAAAATTTTACTAGAATCAATAGTAGAAAAGTAATGCTTGAATGCATTTTGTAATTCCCAAACATAATACCTAAAAAAGAAGTTCGATGATGAAAAGCGGAATACATAAATTCAATCTGGAATTTTATTGCTTTAATTTTATTGGCACCGTGAACTTTTACTTTAATTCATCAAACACTTCAATTTATAAAATTATACTTATTAAACGCTTCAATTTTTAAATTTATTCTATTGAACACTTCAGCTTGCAAAATTAGATCAATTAAACACTCATTAAAAGTTAAAATTTATTAAAATTATTGTTCTAAAAGTCATGTTAACTATATATCCAGTTAATATTTTGCAAACAAAAGCCAAAAATCCTAAAATTTATTGATATTAATGTCTAAAAATGTCTAATATTATCAAAATTTATAAGTTGAAGTGTTATGATCCTTATGATTTCTAGATTCAAATGATAGCAGTTGGATTTATACCACTCAATTGGAAAAACATATATAAATCTGCAAGAAAGGTACTAACTAACCTACAAGACGGCAGCAAATACTATAACTATCCCTTGTTGGAAACTTTTACTTTAAAAATGATGGCCATCACATTTATATTTAATATTTTCATACTCATATGGTAAATATTCCAACTTAATTTTCACCTTTTAGGGTTTTAGCTTATAATATCTTAAAATTTTCGAGAGATCCGATATATTATTAAAAGTGTTTATTTTTAATAAAAATTGTAACTTCAACGGTATATGATGAATCTCTCAAAAATTTTAGAGTGACAGAGAAATAAAATCTTAAAATTCAAGTGTAATTTTATGGATTAGATCTTAAATATCGTATGCATTTTTTACCATCATTCTCAAAACTTAATTAGCATATTTTCTTGAGTTGAACTTTCTTTTCCTTGAGATGTTAGCATATTTCCAAGTCAACACATACATTTTTTTATGCATTAACAGAAGAAAAAAAAACACTAATTAGAAATAACTCATGTGTGTTCAATACCCACTAAATCATGAGCTAACCAAGATAAAATATTCGACCGACGATAAAAAAAACAATCTTTGGTGTTATATGGGTTAGAAGACAAGCAAATATAAGAGTTCACTCACTTCCTGGAGCTACATACCATTATGTTTATTTTCAAGTACGGAGTTTATATCTCATTTTTCCTTGAAAAAAAAAGAAAAAAAAAACACGTCCATATAAAAATTATTTCCCTGAAATAGAATTATTCAAATAAAATCACTTGCCATCTAAGTTAGGGAATGAAAACAAGTGGGCTATATACATATGGCAACCTAGCTATATGCAATGGTTGTTGCCAATGTCACTTGTTTGACTAGAATACAAAGTTAAAAGAGACAAAACCAGAAGCAACTTTTCATATTGGTGATATGTTAGATTAGATCGGGTGTACTTTACCCAATACGGTTGGACCAAACCGATGGCTCACCACCTAGTCAATTGAAAAATGGCACCAACAACATCAATTAGCTTAGCTTCAAAAACTGTCTTTAGCCAATGTGTGAATAACTACTTTGTGTAATCCATAAGAAACCCTACTTGAAATGTTCTGGTCAGTTTCTGGTCTTCCATTTATATATGCTTATTATATAGAAATAGGAGGAACAATGTTCCTTCCAGTATTACATTCTTTTATTTCTACCTAATTGCGTAAAACGACATGGCAGCAATATAAAACTAAACCTATGCCTTTATAAGGTTGCATTTTGTCTGCAATTTGTCAGTGCACCAAATAAGCAAAACACAAAGAATAGGTTAGTTGTGTACGTATTAACTAGAAAGAAAAGAAGAAGAAGAGGGTGAAGAAGAAGAAGGTGAGGATGATGAGGAGTACGGCACCAAGCATTAGACTTAGAACCCTAATTCTGGTGGCTATGGCTTGCCTTATTATGTTTCCGGCATCGGTCGACTGCTTGGTTCGACACTACAAGTTCAATGTGAGTACTTAGTTATTTATTCAACTATATTGAAAGTGTTCATGGGTACAGAAAGCTAGTTATTTTCAAAATTTAATGATTAATGCACGTAGTGAAGAAAAAAAAAAATATTTATCTCGCAACGTATGATCAAATTTGAAGTTTTTACAGTTTAGCAGCATTCTCCCTTTCGTATTAAAATTTTCCGGGTAAATAATGATTTAAAAAGTAAAATTTTCCATAATATATATTAACTAGTAAGAAGGATATAATACACAATAGCATTACTTGCTTAAGTGACTATATGTAAATAAGCTACTAATACAAGAAAGTTGTAGCTGTAAATGATGACAATTAACAGCTAATTACCTATTTACTATATATGTTCTTGGTTGGTAGTCTTTTCATCTTAGTCATTTTCTTACATAACTAAGCAAAAATTGCATATTCTTGCATACTTTTCCTTGTCTTTATTACTAACAGTTTTGTTTTCTTGACTTCATGTCATATCATGTTTATCAAGAAAAGCTTTTAATTGAAGTGACTGAACAACATCCTTAATTAGTATAACATAGTCATTAAAATTAGTACAATCCTACCCTTTCTCTAATTATGTACATTACTTAGAGTTTATTCGACAAAATTAGCTGTTTTAGTAGTTATTAACTGTTTTTTATGACGTTTAGCTGTTTGCCGTTTAAATAATTTTTCACAAAATGTTAAAAGTTATTTAAACATTTATTGTGGAAGAAAGCCTTGATCCAAATTATGTTGGGTAACTAGTGAATATACCTTTTCTGCAGGTGGTGATGAAGAAGGCCACTAGATTGTGTTCGTCTAAGCCAATTGTCACGGTGAATGGCAAGTTCCCTGGTCCCACCATAGTCGCAAGAGAAGATGACACTGTGCTTGTCAAGGTGGTCAACCATGTCAAGTACAATGTTAGCATCCATTGGTGAGTGTATATATATATATATATATATATAAATATATATATATATATTAATTTTTGGTGGGTAATAATTAGTGGCAACTAACAGCTAAAAATATTGACTATGATTTAATGAATTTTGAAATTTTTTTTTTTTTTTTTTTTTTGAAAGGGGAATTTTGAAAATATTGTTTGAACTAAAAATAGTTATAATACCTACTTCGTCCGATAATTTTTGTTCTTTTTTCTTTTTTCAGCCGTCTCAAATTATTGTCCCGTTTTTCTTTTTTAAAAATGAATAATATTTGAAATTTATTATTTTATCCTTATTTAATATATTTTTTTGTCAACAAATATAATGATCAAACTACTAGATTGTCATTAATTAAATCTTGATATAAATAAAATTAACATATCAACCTTCATTCTTCCAATAAAACTCCATTAAGTCAAATGTTTGATTAATTTCAAAAATAATATAATACGGATTACTTAAATTTCATGGATACTAACATAAGGGTATATTAGAAAAAATAGCAAAAATTATAGTTTAATCATATTAACTAAATTTTTTTAATTCATGTGCAAATCAAACTAGAAAACGGATTATGCGATGAATGGAATATTCAATTAGGTTAAGCTCAAAGCCAAACTTTGAAACAAACCCTAATTGGAATTTACATATTCTCTTAATTACAAAAGATTTAATTTTTGGTGGATTAATTGCGTGATAAGTATTGATATATGATTGTTACTTGTAATTTTAGGCATGGAATTAGACAATTGAGGACTGGTTGGGCAGATGGCCCAGCATACATAACCCAATGCCCTATCCAGCCAGGGCAAAATTATTTGTACAATTTCACCGTGACTGGCCAGAGAGGTACTCTTTTGTGGCATGCTCATATCCTCTGGCTGAGGGCCACCGTTCACGGTGCTATTGTTATATTGCCCAAGCGTGGTGTTCCTTATCCATTCCCTACACCCCATAAAGAAGAGGTCATTGTACTAGGTGAGCTTAATTAACTAATTACTCAAATTTAAAATTACAAGAAATATATATATATGATTGTTTATTTTGTAAATGATTTAAGTTTTTGGTGTTGTAGGTGAATGGTGGAAATCAGATGTTGAAGCTGTGGTCAATGAAGCTATGAAATCTGGAGGAGCACCAAATGTTTCAGATGCTCACACCATCAATGGCCATCCAGGACCTGTCCCTGCTTGCCCTTCACAAGGTAAAATATCTTCGGGCCAAAACTCAGGGTTGGAACTTGGAATCCTCTCCAATACTTCAAAAAGAAAAATAATTATTGAAATACTTAGTTTCAAGTAGGGGAAAGTAAAACCACCGTCCAAACCGAACTTATTCATTTCAATTCAGTTCAGTCAACTATTTAAGGGAGGTTCGGTTTGTCGGGTTAGTCAGTTTGAACTGAATTTGTTGTTTGGTTCAAGTCAATCTCATAGAAATCATCGGTTAGCTTAAAATCGAATTGAGATAACAAAAATCAACTGATTCGGTTCAAATGTCAAAATCAATTCGATTCCAATCAGAAAATTTTGGTTTTATATTTTCAGCCTTGGTTCGATTAGGTTTGAATCAATCCACCATATGTGCACCCCAAGTTTCAAGCATTTCTTTTCTGCAACTTAAATTCTTAAAAATAGAAAGTCAAATTGAAAATCTTAACTTCATTTATAATCGTTATGAGTTCAAACCGTACCAATTTAAAGCATTATGAAATGGACACCTCCATGGTTGAACTGTTTATTCACTAACCCCAATTTGAAATCTCTTCCATACTTGCATACATATATATATATATATATATATATATATATATATATATAATACCTGCTCTTAAATCTTAACCTTTAATTTTCTTGAATTGCAGGAGGTTTCAACCTACCAGTAGAATCAGGAAAAACCTACATGCTTCGAATCATCAACGCCGCACTTAATGAAGAGCTTTTTTTCAAGATCGCCTGCCATAAACTCACAGTAGTAGAAGTTGATGCCACTTATGTTAAACCCTTCAAAACAGACACAATAGTAATAGCCCCAGGCCAAACCACTAACGTTCTTTTAACCGCAGACCGTACTTCAGGCAAATACCTAGTCGCAGCCTCCCCTTTCATGGACGCCCCAATCGCAGTAGACAACGTAACTGCCAGCGCCACCTTACACTACTCCGGCGCTCTTTCTTCTGCCGCCACAATCCTCACCGTTCCGCCACCGCAAAATGCCACTCCTATAGCAGCAACTTTTGCTAATTCTTTACGTAGCCTAAACTCTAAAAAATACCCAGCTAATGTCCCATTAAAAATCGATCATTTCCTTTTCTTCACCATTGGGCTCGGTGTTAACCCGTGTGCAACTTGCGCTACTGGTAATAGAGTTGTGGCGGATATTAACAATGTAACTTTTGTTATGCCAACGATTTCTCTTCTTCAAGCCCATTTTTTTAACATCAGTGGAGTTTTTACCGATGATTTTCCCGGCAACCCGCCGGTGCAGTTTAACTATACGGGGACACAACCGAGTAATGTTCAGACGAATAATGGGACAAGACTTTATAGACTTGCTTATAATTCTACTGTGCAGATTGTTTTACAAGATACTGGAATGATTGCTCCTGAGAATCACCCGATTCATTTGCATGGATTTAATTTCTTTGAAGTTGGAAGAGGAGTTGGTAACTTTAATCCCAAGAAAGATCCAAAGAAGTTCAATCTTGTTGATCCTGTTGAAAGGAATACAGTTGGAGTTCCTTCTGGAGGATGGACTGCTATAAGATTCAGAGCTGATAATCCAGGTATAGATTGTTCCATTATATAAATAAAATGTTAGATTTTACTTTTTATATTAATTAATTTTTGTGATTTATAAAGAGCGGTTCAAGTGGTAAGACACGCTTGAATTCAATCTATAGAAAAAATACTTTTGAGGGTTAGTTACGAACCCTGAAACGAGATTAATCTTATATCTAAAAAGATACTGTGAAGATGGTTAGAAAATTAAAAATATATATATATTATTTTTTTTTTTTTTTTTTTTTTTGGTTATAGGTGTGTGGTTCATGCATTGTCATTTAGAAGTTCACACAACATGGGGACTTAAGATGGCATTCGTCGTAGACAATGGAAAAGGCCCTAATGAATGTCTTCTACCTCCTCCTCCTGATCTACCCAAGTGTTAAGAGAATTTCAAGAGGTGGATATACAGATTTTTCTTTCCACAGAAGAGAGCAAAGACTGTTAAAGGTTAATCTTCCATTATAATAATAAGAAGAAGAAGAGTTCTTTTGAGCAAAGCTGAAATTGAAGTCGCCAAGAGTAGAAATAAAACAAACCTGGATATGTTTTTCTTTTTTCTTTTTTCTTTTTTCTTTTTCACTATTCATTATTGTTTGCTGCATTAATTAATTTTCAAAGTCTAGTATATTTCAGGGATGACTGTAATTATTATACATGTAAAGCATAAACTGATAATCAAAATTTTCAAAATATTTACAAACTTTTATCCTTTACTTTATTATTTAATTGGTAGAGCAAACATTTTCGAGGTAAAAAGTTGAAGTATTCACAAAAGAGTTCAGAATTGATATATGTTCAAAAATAATTATTTGTTTCAAATTTAATATAACATTTATCTACCCATGAATTATAAAAATATAATTTTATGCAATTATTATTAAAATATAAAATATTCCATCAAATAAAATATGAAAATGTAAAAATATTTTATAGGAGTTAATTTTACGGCAGTAATTATTAATTAAATTAAAAAATGAACTAAAAAGTTTTCTACAACTACTTTAATCTAGATCTTAAACTAAATAAATAAAAATTACAATAATATCCATAATATAAATTTGAGTGAATTTAAATAATATAATAAATTGGTAAATGCATTGCGCTTAATTAGGGAAGTGCAACTTTCCTACCCATATCTAAGGAACTTACTTATTTTGTGTAAAGGAAGTTGGATAATTTACTTCCTAGGAAGTAGAATTAATAATGCAAATCAAATATAAGCATTTTATGCACTTTCCGGAAATTTTAACTTCACTAATCAACTTACCCCCAATGAAACATCACCTAGTCACGCTTTTACTTAAAATGTCCTTAATATTATTAAATAATTTAAATTTGTTAACTACATATAATTAATTAAATTGGATTAGAGACAATCTATAAGTTACTCCCTCTGTCTCAAAATATAAGTCCTTTAATGTTTTTGCACAAGGATTAAGGAAACAATTAATTCTCCTAGATTATAACAAACTCAAGGGTAATTTGACCAAATTATCCTCTATCTCAAAAATCAATAGTTGATTGTGAAGTATTTATTGTGTTTAGTGTAAACAAGGGCAACATTGGGAAAACATCTTTTATTACTTCTTGAAGTACACAACACGAGTTGTATTATAGAATAAACTAACAAACTTAAAACGACTTATATTTTGAGACAGATGGAGTATTAATTTATTTTCCTTTTAAAAATATTGAACCTAATTCACTAGAAAGTGCATAATTAATGTTTGCTTAAGTCACCATTCAACATATATAAATCTATTTATTCATCTATATACATATAAATATATAATGCAAAATGGAATATTAAGTGAAATGATTGAAAATATTTTTAAGTAAAATCTAAAAAAATAGTTAGCTCATGATACATTTTTTAATGCAAAATTTCTTTTTAAATATAAAATATGTAGATACTTTCATTAAATAGGAAATATAAAGAATTTAACTTTACTATATTCTTTTTTTTTTTTTTTCAGAATACTCTATAATCAATATTACTCCTTCTTATTAAAGGATATTAATGTCATTACATAAAATTCAAAAATATAACTAAAATGTGAAAAAGTAAAATATCGCTTTTCTAATTCAGTCCTCAACTAAAATGGACTCTTAACTTAAAATTGCACATCCTAAGTTGAGAATAACCAAACTTGAATCGACTCATTGAGTGTAATTTGGAATTTGTTGGGCTTATATGTGGGCTTTTGTATTGTGGGCTTTATAATTTCTTTACTCTTCAAATATTTACCTATGATATAAGGCTTTTCAGAAAATGTAAACTAATTGTTATTCAAAAAAAATTATTGCAGTAAATATCAATTTTTGAAATTTTTCTCTTTACATCCTCGCGCCGCAAAGCGTAAATGCAAGTTTTTGACCGTTTTCTGAGGATCTAATTTGTATTTTCATCGGCTTCTTAAGGATTTAATTTGTTTTTTCATCTTTACGTAGATTGAGGTTACTAACCACTTCAACCAACACCTTATTAGTTTTTTGAAATTTATTTTAAAAAAAAATATCAATTGACATTTTACTTTAGACTTATTTAATCAAGAAATAAAATACCGTGCAATAAATAAATTTACCCTTAATATATGCTATTGTGAATGAAATGGTCCTTCTATTTCTTTTTTTATATATATATAATTTTTCATTAAATGTATTTCATCTTTTCACAGGACATTTAATAGCAAAAAGCTCAAAAAGTAACAGAAAGAATACATAGTTGACAGAGTCAAATATTATAAATGAAATAGTACATTTCTAATAAAGTAAGGACGGAGGGATTAATTTTGATTATATAGAAATAAAATACTAACCTTTTTTTAAATATATATATATATATATATATATATATATGTTGTGCACGCGGGAAGCACGTGAGTGGAAGCAGATGCAAACGCAGCCTAAGGTCAGAATGACAGCGGTGTGTGTGACCTTTTTTACCTTTAATAGGAAGGAGAATATATAGAAGGAATCTTTCCTTTTATGGAAAGAAATTGATGGTAGTGCTACCGCCAAGTCCTTTTAATATTCTATTATTTTTTATTATTTTTAATAACAAATAACATTATTGGATTTGGAACATTATAAATTTGTTTATGTACCTATAGACTATAGACACAGTCCCAATTGATTCCAAACAACACTTGCCCTAATCGTTGCCCCTACCTCTCTGTAAAGGGTCAGTTGCTAGGTACCTTTCAACCCTACATCCATTATTTAATTTTATTATATTTATTATTATTATTATTATTATTATTATACACAACAAATTATTAAAGAAAAACTTTAAAAATATCGGTTAAAATGATAATCATTTTATTCTATTGATTAATGAATTTGTTAGAAGAAAAAAAAAGTAATAATAATTAATGAATTTGTTATTTATTCTATTGATTAAACCTTATAATTGAAAAATTAATAAATTAGTAAAAGAAAATAATAATAAACCTCAAAATAAAATTAAACAATTAAAGATTAAATCAAACTTTGACTTTAAAGAGACTTTAATCTTCAAAATTTATTTTCCAATATGTGATCATTAAAACTTAATTATTAGAATATAACGAATATAATTATTTAAACGGTTGAAATAAATCAACAGGCATCAATGAACTCATTATATATATATATATATATATATATATATATATATATATATATATATATATATATATATATATATATATATATATATATATATAAAAGTCCAAAAATTGTAAACAAATTGTTAATATTTTCTTATAAAATGCAATTTATTTCCGTACACTTGATTTTGTATAAAAACATATTTCATCATCCAATATTCCCTTCGGTCCACTTTAAAAGCAACATTTAGTCTTTCACAAGAATTAATAAATTATTGAAATACATTAATTTTCTAAAAATATATGTTAAAATGTCTAAACTGTCATTCTTAAAATTAAAAGCTCCTCATTTAAGTTTGCTACAAACTACCTAATAAATATGGGTAAAATAATTAATATATTTTCAAAATTCTAAATAAGCACTTAAAATAAAATAAAGTAAAATGCTCATTTGTAACTATTAAAGTAGAACAGAGAGAATATAAATTAATTAAATGTCTATATACTTTTTTAAAAATAGTACAAAAATTACAATTCAAATTGCAAAATGCCAAATTAGCATTACACTAAATAAATGCAATCTATTTTTTATTTAATTATATTTCAAATTTTGAAAATTAAAAATTCAAAATGTGATAGGAGAATATATATATATATATACTATTCCATAAATTATTCTAGGAAACAAATATTTCTATGACAAACAAATTTTTTGGGCAGCAATTTTTGTCTTAATTAGCAGAAAATTTTAAATAATAATAATAATAATTGTAATGAGACAATATTGTGCAAAACAACTATAAAGCATTAGTTTATGAAATTATTTAATGGTATCTTTTGATTGAAGACGCACGTCCTACAATTTTATTTGAAAGGGGAAGCCTAGTTGGTATTATTTTATTTTTATTTTTATCTTTATTGCTAAACAAATAATAATTTTAAATAAATAAATATATATATATATATATATATTTCTTCTTCCTTATGTTCCCCTTATTGTGTATGCCGTCCCCCAAACAATGTGAATATATGGAGAATATATGACAAAAGCAACAATTTTCAATATAGATTTTGCAACTTTTTTTGATTTAAGGAACTTTCCCTATTAAGCTATTTCCATCTATATCGATGACTGCAATTTCATCCCAATCGTGTAGATTCCCAACCAACACACGTGAAATATGTCTTTCTCTAATCTAATTATATTTTTTATTTTAAAATAATTTTTTAATTCATTCGAGATTAAATGGATTAAAGTAAAATTGTAAATTGCGTATCGTAAATATTTTATTAGTTTCACATTATACAAGAATGAATTTATCGACCATTAAATTTCAAAATTGTATTAAGCTATGTGCATTTACGTTTAATTTGGTTCAATATAATTTTTAAATAATAATGACTAATAAACTCATTCTTATGTTATGTCAGTTAAAACTCTAGGACATAACCCTTTTATTTTTGTTATTATGAAAATTTGTGAAATAGAAAAAGTTCAACATATGACTTTTTTCTTTTTAAAAAATTTGTTTTCTTGCGATATTCGCGTACCCTTCAAGTATATGACTAATTTCATTTTAAAGTTTGAATTTCTATTTTTATATAAATGTTTTTCTACATATCGAACTATTGATCTTGCAGGAATTGTCTATTAAATTTAAGCGTGTCTTATAGTCTTACCATTTAAGTCATTCTTTATATGATTCAGACTTTCCATTTTTACCTCAAAAAGAATAAAGAGATTAATTAGACTATACCTAATTAACACAAATGACCCATTATATGCTAAATCATAACTCATTAGACATCTCATTATTAAATTCACAAGAATCATATCCTCTAACCGAAAAATCAAGAGCCAACCTATCATTAGTCTAAGTTAGTTGCTATAAGCAAACAAGTATTGTAATGTGCTTCCCTGCGATGATTTACTTCACAGGCGAGGTTTTTGGTTTAAGTCCAAAATGGTCCAACGCATCAAAGAAAAGAATAGAAGAAACATCTAACTCCTTCCTAAATGCTTCATTTGGGTTAAAATGTCTTATTTTTCAAAACATATGATTTCTGAAAAGATACACTTTCTATGAAATTATTTTTCAACAAATATAATTTAAATGTATTCGGTATAAAAATTAATTTTTTGGTAAAATATTATTTATTATTCTTTAAAATACTCAAATCGGTTTATGGTTTACATTTTAGTACGAATATTATTTATATTTTATAACAGGGGAGTACAGAATTGCATGGAAATAGAGTAATTTATAGAAATGGCAAACATTTTAGAAGCAATAAGGAAAAAATGAAGAGAGTGGGGGCAAGAACGTGACCTTTCGAAGGGCAGGGTATTAATGGACACGTTGTCCCATTGAATGGGGGGGTGCGAAATTCGAGGTACCCCAAAACAAAGAAGATGATGGTGGCCTAACCTAACCAGTCAACAGTACAACATGTTACATGTGCATAAAGTTATCTTTTACACAACTTGGGCTTTTGGCTTTTTTTTTTTTTTTTTTTTTTAATATATTGCAAAAAAGCCCGTCTTGGTTTCTTCAAAACACTAAATATTTTTCCTTCCTTCACATAAAAATAAATTACAAATTCAATCATTTTGTGGTCCTCAATTCATTTTAATAATCTTTTTTTTTTTTAATTTTTATCTTTTGTGGTCCATTTCATATAGTTGATTGCATTCACTCCTCTCCCTCAATTGAATAAGATGTTCAGAATTTTTTTAGTTAGTTGGTGAAATTTATAATTAATTCTTAATTTTTTTTATTGTTTTAGCATATGATTTTTCTATTAACATGTAAAATTTATATATCAATTAATTTTATAATTTTTTTTAGAATTTAATAAAAATTATACTATTGAAATTTCTTTGTTTTTAGTTGCTTGTATTAAAATAAAAATTTTTATAGTATTATTAAATATTTTTTTATTTAACTAACAGAGTTGGTGTGAGTTGAAAGGATTCAAGTCCCTTAAATAATCGAATGTTCGATCATTGTCGATAGAAAAAATCTCTGTTTGAGGTGCTTCTCCGTTGAATCTGATACAACGTGAGCAAAATTAAATTTAATCCAATGGATTTAGAACACATGTGGCATAAACCAAAAAAAAGTGTTTTTTTTTTTTTTTTTCTTTAGCAGTTATCAATCTGCAGCGTATGCTTTAAACTATATTTAGTGAACTGCAGTGATAACTAGGAGTATAAATAAGCTAAGTCAAATTTGAGCCTACACTAAAAATATAAATGATCTAAGTCGAAATCAAACTTGAGTTTGAATTTGCTAGATTCGAAGTTCGATGAATTTTAAAATTTCAAATTCAAATTTAATCCAACCCAAACTCACTTATTTCAAATCGAGAGTGCTCGGTACCATATATTATAACATCACGGTTCAAACAAACATACTGAATGCTAAATTAAGTAAGGGTATGATTCAAAATTGAATAATAGATAGACTTAGAATCTCCATGAAAAAAACATTTCTAGCCTCGAAGTATTACCGATATTGTGTAGATGTAAAAAGTGGATAGAAAAATAGTGTCAGTGTGGTCGAAAACTATGAATGACAGTAGCAGTAAGTACAGTCGTATATGTAATAATTACGAAGGAAAGTTAAATGCGACATGTCGGTTACTCGAAATAAGAGGGAACAAAGATTTAAGGAAGTGGGTACCAAAATAATAATAGCCCATGCCATAAATAAAGCAATTTCATCAATTAATCCTTCTCTGTTTGTCCTGTCCTGGGCCTCTGTTTAGGTCCACTTCTAGCTAATTTTACATTTTCTTACCTAAAATGTCCTTGTTAGTTGCATGATTTGGGTCATCCATTAGGGGCAAAGAAAGTCAAGAAATTAAAATTTGGACTGATTTTAAAGGTCTGTTTCTGATAGTGAATGAGGAGTTGTGTTGTCGGGAAGCTTAGTTTGTATTTTGATTTAGTGATGTACATTATTATCATGTATATGATCTTGGAAGAATTATTATTTACTCGTTGGTATCTATTTTTGGAATTTAGATTCATTGATTTACTTAAAGTCTTATATGCAAAATTAGTTATTTTAGTAAGTGTTAATTATTATAGCATGTCTGATTAATGATAAAATTTGGATAGAAAAATACAATAACAAGACAAAAATGTAAATTAGAGATGCTATAGTTATTCTCAAACATAAAGGGACTAAGTGTCATATTGAATATAATTTAAAGACTTAATTATATTTTACCGTTATGAAAATGTAAGAACTAATTTTCTTAATAGTAGTTTTTTTATTTTTTATTTTTTTATTTTTTTGATAATTTTTAGATGGGTAGATAGATTTTCACATAGAAGGGTGCGAAGCGAAGTGGGGACGCGAGAGGGACAAGGACAAAAGCAGTGGAACAGTTGGTCACATCAGAAGGGGACCGCTTTGTTGTATTGGTTGAGAGGCTTACCAAGGCAGCCAAAGGAGGAATGGGTTTATTACCAACTATGTAGGCTGAGCGCGTACTTCTCACGCTCCATCTTGTCAAGCATTAAAATGACTAAGCAGACACCATAAATATTTAATTAATTTAATTTTAATAATTAGTATTTAATATAATAATTTTATAAGTTAAGAATTTAATATTTGTATATTTTTAGATTAAAATGTTCAAAAAATTAAGATAAAAATTTGAGAGTGTTATAAAATTTTTTATGTAAAATATATGAATGAATATATATTAGCATGTTGTTCCTAATACCTATAGTTACATGACATATAAAATACTCAAAATAATGAATCATTATTTATTAATCCTATTGTATTTAAGTTTATTGATTAGAATTCTTTGCTTTTAACATTTAATTATATTATATTTTTTTATTATATTGTATTAAAGAAACATGTAGGGTCTGTCGATAAATTTAACTATTTTGATAGTTGTTATTTATTTTAATAGTGTTTAGCTATTAACTGTTTGAATAACTTTTCATAAAACATTACAAAATTAAATGTTACATGAGTTAACTTTTTATAAAATATTATATTAATTTTTAAAAATTTAATTAAATTTTATATTATTAAAGATCGTAAAAAATAATGTTTAATACTATTTAAAATATTGTTGCCAAACAAGATGGTAACACAAGCAAGCAACGAAGAAGCTTGGTAAGTAAGAAAAGGAGATTGCTAGTTTGACGTGATTTTTGAACAATAAAAGTTTACTTGGCTTTTTACGAATTGGGTCGTGATTAGCACTCGCTTAAATAGAGAGTGGGAAAAGCAATATTCTCCTACTCAATTCCACTAACCAACATTGTGTGAAAAAGCTTGAGGAGATGTTAGAGGTGGTGGTGGCTGGCCAACCAAGGCTTAGAGGTGGCAAAAAAAGAGTACCGAATGGTCTCTTATTGGCTATAATTGATCCCATACTTTGGTCATTTTTACTTGTTACGTGGATCCAGCTCATTGGTTGAACTACCATTGCTTTTCTTTCTCTGGCAGGATTCAGTTTATAGTACAAAAACAAGTACAGAATTTTATATATATATATATATATATATATATATGCAATTTACAATTTTATACCTATTTTTATATGATTAATAATACATTTTTTATTTTAGCTTAATAATGATTAATTTGGTCTATTAATAAAAGTTTATTATTTAATTGAAGATAATAAAATTTGTAAAGCCATTTGTATGGGTTTCATATAGTATCAGTGCTTTATTGCCTTTCGATATATTTACAACATTCGTGAAAAAGAAATAACGGTGAATACAAAAGGATAGGATATTTCAATAATTTAATAATGAATAGTCGCATTTTACACCACATGTGTATTAATTTCTCATAAATTTAAAGAGATTATACATTATACGCTCGAAGCGACATTGTAATAAGAAAATTTTTTTTCCAATTTTTTTTCCTTGTTTCTAAAAAAGAGAAAATTTTTCTTTATTATTTTTTTCTCAATTTTGTTTCTAAATTTGTCGCAATTTTGCTCATCGAGTCTATTAATTTTTATTTATCGATATTGAGCCCCTCAACTTTACTTTTGTTAAAATTAATCAACAAAGAACATTACTTTTGTAAAAATGAGAAATTTTGCCTCTATTTCACTAAAATAGGCCATTCGGCCTCGTTTGCAAACATCTCAGAAAATCTTGTGACAATTAAACAAAGAAATTCTTCGGATGCTTGCAAATGTGGGCCTAGTTGCCTCTTTATAGTGAAAAGAGGCAAAACTTCCAATCTAGGAAGTGAAAATTTGGAGCAAATCAGGTTGTGGTAAGTGTCAGTCCGCCAGACATGTGCGGCGGCACACCACTTTTTGCAGTGGTTGTAGGTGGCCTATGGCAGTTGCCCAGTCTCTTGTGGCTACCGCTCTTGATGACAACTCAGTCAAGAGATTCTGGGGTGTGTGCAATTCAGGGTCAAGCGGTCTTATTTATAGTGAAAGAAGGGGTAAAACTTCCCATTTATTAGTCAAGTATATTGTGCTAGATACGTGTGATGGTTACACCACCTTTTGCGGCGACATCACAACCTCTTGCGGCTGCCGCAGCCATATTAAATATATATTTTTTTAAGTTTAAATCTAAATGAGTGTTCTTATCATTTAGTTGATTGGACATGGTGCTCAAGCAAAGATCTTACACCATACGCCAAACCAAGTTCTTGGTACCCTTTCAAAAGCCAAAACTATTTCAAAAAAAGTTTAATTCCATCAAAACTTTGAGAGTTAAAACTAGAAACTAACTTTATAGGCACTCTTAACCGAATAACTCACAGTTTGATCCCTATTTTAATGCTAGTGGCCACCTTTGGATTTTCTAAGTTTGGCAACTAAGGGTCTTCCCAATCCCGTGAGATTGAAACATCAGGATTGGAGTAAGCCCTCTCACAAACTCACTAAATTTCTGAAAACACATATAGTTGAGAGGGTTCGAATTCGAAACTTCTCACTCATCACACAAGTGAGAAGATCGACTTAGAGCTTTACTAAAACATATCCCCCTATCTCTTCTATCCATCTAATATCCTTGCCACTATCATCATTTTTTCAATCTCTGCACAAAGTCAAGGAGTAAAAAGACTGAGTGGATATTGCTTGTTCTGCATATTTTAATAAAATTTTTATGTCATCATCGATAACATTAGGTGTTTCCATCCTTAAATCCGTTTCCATAGCTAGTCCTTAAAAATATATGTAAAAATTTTATTTTTCTTTTGTTTCAATCCACTACAGAGGATAGTCCCGGTAATAACCCAAATCTGAAGTTTCTCCAAACATTAAGCCCTTAAAGCACCAACTGTTCAACATTAGCTTGTGTATTAACATTACAAGCAATGGACAAACTTTTGAGAGTTCATAAACTAGCTCGAAGCACATTCATAAGCATCTAAACAAACCTTAATGTGATGATATGAACATATCTTTTTTTTTTTTTTTTTTTTTTTTTTTTATATGTACACAGGATATCCAGGCCTAGTTTCGTTTTAACGGTATTTAAACTTATTAATCATCGCTCGTCTTAAGAGGTAAAGGGGCTGGCTCAAGAAGATTTCGGAGGATCAAACCCATGATCTAAGCCATGATAATCAAACCTCACAAGTACTATTTGCTATTGATAAATATATATCTACTGGAATAATAATAAAACAACTAATAGATAATCCTAATAACACTTAAATATCTTTAACTTAATGATTAAAATTCAGTAAATCGAGGGAGAGGGGGCGGGGGGTTTTAAAGTGCTTGTAACCATTTTGATTCCTATCTAGCTTTTATAGTATAATTGGTAGGTTTACTTCCTTCCTTGGAACTATATAACATAAAAATTTTTACCTTTTTTTAATAAAGTGCGATCTTTAGAGATTAAATTTATATTTTCGCACTTTCAGATATTGAGTCTAGCTTCATACATTGAACATGGTGCAATGTGCACATAAAGCCCCACATACAAGGTGGTGTTGCCTAATGCCATATATGAACGGTCCAAATGAATGGCTACATGATGCTATAGTAGGCGTAGCTGTGCTTGTTGGACAATCTTAGGAAGTTTTGTCTTGACCAATGATATCATGCCACGTACTCAAATCAGGCTGGTTTCAAGGACACGGTTCCTAGAGATCATAACCTGTTCAATTATGTAGGAGACTGCCCAATAAGAAGTGTTGTAACCGTGTGTGGGCCCCACACCTTCTTTGCTCTGATTTTACTATTTCTTGATCTGAACCGTTCCTTTGGCGGCTACCCGTTGAAAATTCAAATATATATATATATATATATATATTTTTTTTTTTTTTGAAAAGACCTATTGAAAGTTGAACCATAATCAGACAAGAAAAAAAAAAAAAAAAAAAAAGAAGAAGAGAAAACATATAAATCACTTAGATCAAGAGTGGTTGATCTTCATCTCGGTTGTTCTATCAGACGGTCCAGATCAGTAGTTCAGAACAGGTGAGCTTCTTTCATTTTGAATGAACAAAGCCAAATTCATAACTAAATTTTATTAGAGTATTTTTTTTTCTTCTTTAAATATTAATAAAAATTAGAGAAACAGAGAGAGTGACAATTATAATAAGAGGGAACTTTTTCCATTCTTGCAGTATCCATAGACCCCATATCCTCCAATCACAGCCCACCACCTTCAGTCTCTCTCTCTTCGAGATTTTAGCAAATGCTAAAAAGCTTAGATTCATTCCTTGGAGCTGGGTACCTTGCTTTTGAGCTTGATATTATTGTAGCGTTCTCTCCCTTTCTCATTTCACTATAGTGCTTATATTTTTTTCTTTTTATTTCTTCTCTTTTCTTTGTTGCTCTAACCTCAAGGAAAAGGAAGAAAGCAAAGCAGACAGATCTTTTCGCTGCTTTTTTCACTTCTCTTAACTCTTCAGAGAATCACTGTTTCTAAGTTGTTTTTCCACCTGGGTTTTCCATTTCCACCTTTTCTTTTTAAAGCTTTGGCTTCTTTTCTTTCCTTCCTACTCTCGTACAGGTATATTTCAAAGATTGAAGCTTTGGTGTTAATTTTCACTTTTCACCATTAAAGCTTTCATCTTTTCAAATTCTGTGCTGGTTCTGTTCAGTTTGTTTCTGGGTTTTTACTCTTTTTGCTAAGTTTCCTAGTTTTGCTTCCCATGGAAGTTTAAATGGGTATAGATCTCAGTAGTGGTTCTAGGGTTCCATCTTCGAATATTGTAAGACTATTTTAGTTTAGTCTTACTAATATTTTCTTTGGTGTTTGGAAAAAGTCGGTCCCTTTCTAGATTCCTCAAGAGTATGATTATACCACAATAAAAAGCTATTCTGATTCCTCTCTAATGCTTCCTGATTTAACACTGATATTTTTTTTGTGAAATCTCCACCTCTCTGCATTTCCTATTTAGGTTCTGTTTTCCTCTTTCTCTGTTTCACTCTTACCCAATTTTTTTTTTCACAAGGGAATTTCTGATTCTTTTCAAATTCTCCAGTATGTTATAATATTTTTTGTCTCTTAATTAATTTGATCCAATGAAGTGGGAAATGGAAGTTCTTTCACCTACATCATATCCAAATTGGGTTATGGAAGAGAGCAAAAGCACCAAATGGACTCCAGCAGAGAACAAGATTTTTGAAAATGCCCTGGCAGTTTATGATAAGGATACTCCTGATAGATGGCACAGAGTTGCTGCTATGCTTCCTGGGAAAACTGTAGGAGATGTGATGAAGCAGTATAAAGAATTAGAAGTTGATATTAGTAATATAGAGGCAGGTTTAATTCCAATTCCTGGATATAGTACCACTCCTTTCACATTGGATTGGGTTAATAATAACACCTATGATGGTTACAAACAATCTTACGCTCTCGGTGGAAAGAGATCTTCTTCCGGTCGACCGGCTGATCAGGAGAGAAAGAAAGGAGTTCCATGGACAGAGGAGGAGCATAAGTAAGTTTTTCTATACATAACATATATATTTTTTGCTATTGCTGTTCAGGTTTCTCTGATTAATCTTTTCTTGTTTTAATTGAATTTTATGTTTTAGAATGGAAAAAATTATCAGCTGAGAAAGAAGCAAATCCTTTTCTTTTGGAATCTTGATTTTTCATTTCTTGATTTTAAGGAGGGTGAACACTGTAGTTTTAGTACTTGTAACTGGTTTTGGGTAGAGAGAGACAATATAATCCATGCTAGAATCTAATTTGGAAGAGAACAAAGATGTACTAAGATTCTTTTGAATTATTTCTCCTGTTGATTTATTTACGGAGCTTTGTACTATAGACATGTTTTTGGCAGCTAATATAACTCTGTATTAAATTCTAATTGTTTCTCTACCTTAATCATAATTATAAGTTCATAAACTGCAAATCATGACAATTCAAATGTCTGCAGGCTGTTTCTGATGGGTTTGAAAAAATATGGCAAAGGAGACTGGAGAAACATATCAAGAAATTTTGTAGTAACTAGAACACCAACCCAGGTAGCTAGTCATGCACAGAAGTATTTTATCAGGCAGCTTTCAGGAGGCAAAGATAAGAGAAGAGCTAGCATTCATGATATAACAACAGTTAACCTAAATGAGATTAGAACTCCTTCTCCGGACAATAAACGAGCACCTTCACCTGATCAGTCTATGGTGCTTTCACAGCAGACAAATTCTGTTGCCATGCCTAGAACACATTTTCAGTGGAATCAATCTAATAGTGGAGCAGCAACAATGGCTTTCAATTCTACGCATGGAAATATGTTTATGTCTTCTTTGCCTTACGGGATTAACTCATATGGACTTAAAATGCAAGCTCATAATATGCATAGAGGTGCAGTTCATGAGCCTTACATTGGACATCCTCAAAGTATAGCTTTTCAAATGCAATCTGCACAACATTACCCTCATGGATGAGACTGCAATTTATTTAGTTCACTGGTATAGCTTTGTCTAAGCGGCTCCTCTTTCCCACTTTAACCCTTTCTTTATCTCTTTTTTCTGGGTATTTTGTGTATATGTCATCAAGAACTCAAGTTTAGTCCATATGTGGTACTTGAACTTGGAGGATAAAAGATTCTGTTTGCTTTGGCATTTCATTTGTGAATTATTAAACTGAGAGGGAAGATTCTCCAATCTGGGTTATGCTTTGTGCTTTTTGTTGAAAAATCATTTGTTCAATGTAGGGATTGGTGAAGTCTATCCAAATGAGAATGGGCGAACGTATGTTCAATGAATATTGTTGTTCTAAAAGAGTTTAGAACATGATTCTGAAGTGAGACTAGGCTTTACAGTTGCCATCCTGCCTGCTCCATTATCTGATACCTTAAAGATGGTTCCTACCTCCAAGATAAGATTAGAAGAATGCAGAAACAGAACTGTAAGGACCAATAAGCAAACTTATGGAATTCTAAGTTCAAGTGGAGAATATGAAATAAAGGAATCCGGCGCGATAAGCATCTTCATTATAAGTTGAAAGCTAATATGTTTATACTTTTTTCTACATGTAGTTTTTGATGCATAAATAGGTTATGAATTTTATGAGCATATTATTAGTAATAATACAATCTGTTAAATTTAACCACTTAACTTCTAATTTTTTTTTTTTTTTTCTTTTTCCCCTTCAGTTTGACAGTTGATCAACCTCAGTTTTGGTCCAAACTGCAGAATTGCAGGAGTAAGAAAGAAAATTATGTATTAATGGTTAGTAGGGCTGCAAATGAGCTAAGTTCTGGCTAATCTCATTACTAAAAGAGTCCAGCTTTACTTAGTTTTAGGCTTGGCTCATTTACTAAATGACTTCTAAAATATGAGCTTGAACAAGCTTCTATTGAGCCGAGCTTGGAGTAACTCGTTAGTCAGCTTGGTCCATATATATGATGGAACCAACTTCTGCTCCTAATGGCTATTTATTTTCTAATAAGCCATTGCAGACAGACTCACTAATCAAGTTTATGTGCACCTAAAATGCCCTAGTTGACTAGTATTGACCTTCAAATCAAGGTAGAGGCTGACTCTACACTCCACTAAATTAAAGCATCACATTCTTCAATCCCCCTTTTTCTTTTTCTTTTTAGTTTTTTCTCTAATTGATCTTTTCTCATTATTGGATCTTTCTCAAGAGATCCTCCTAGAAAGAAGAAGACCCCTTTTAGGAGTATAAATTATTGATTAAATTAACATAATATAGTACAAATAAGGATTCAGGCTAGATTACCCATGTCATTATTTAATAAATTAATTTTGATTTGTGGGTTTTCTTTGCTCTAACTCCACTTGATTGTCAATCCTTGGTGGCAAGATTACTACACTCGTATAAGAATGTCTTAAGTCCATGAAAAGCAACATTGTATTGTGATTCTCATTGTACGGTTTCTACTAACTTATATTAAAACATCATTAAAAGATTCATTATTATCTATTTGAGAAGCTTCATTTATGAGGCGATCCTAGGGGACAAACTATTTTTGCTTTTCACTAGGTGAAAAGAGTACCATTTGCCTTTTCTTAATCATTCCATTTCCACCAAGTTTTTATTTTTTATTTTTTATTATTATTTTTTTTAAAATCTCCAAATGGGCATAGAGATTCTCTTTTGTCCTGGAAATTTTTCATTGACCATTAAGTTTTCTCCAGTCTTCCAAAAAGAAAGAAAGAAAAAAGTATCTTCTTCCTAATTAATTGCAATGTTGAACTAATAGTTTGTCTCTAATAAGACAAAGTTGTTATGATTATTTACCATTATGAAGTTCAATGAAAGCACTTATTTTCACTCTCCAAAGCTCACTCACTTGATCACAATTAATCTTCTTTAATCAATCATAACTTCTAGTTAATGATTTTTCATCTTATAGAGAAAAAATAAGTAATGATGATCAATGAACTACTAATGACATCAACTCAACACAACTTAGCCTATATTTTTTTTTATGAATTAATTACCTATTATTCTTGTAGAATTACAAAATTATACTGCAAAGTTTATTGACATTCCAATCGATACTAATTTTCCGGTTTGGAATAAATGATCTAGTATCTCACGGACATGATAGAATTTGATTTAGTTATATTTAATCTATAAAATTGAATCCAAGAGAATAAAATAAACTTTTTCTTTTCTTTACACATCATAAGTGAAATACCAAACAAACAATATATGCAAATATTAAGTTTTGTTCAACAAAACTAGCTGTTTTGATAGTTGTTAGTTGTTTTAATAGCGTTTATCTATTAGCTGTTTGAATAGTTTTTCGTAAACCTTACACGGTAAACTTTATAAAACGCTACCTAAATCTCTAAAAACTAGTTCAAACGCTATGTTACTGAATATTATGAAAAAAATAGCGTTTAGAGTTTTGACCGGACAAAATACTAAAAATTACTTAAAAAGTTATTGCCGAACACAACCTTAATTATCATATGCAAAGTGAACTTGCTATAACGTATTAAGGGATAGAATCAAACCAAAACAGACAAATGGTAAAAACAAAGTTAAAAAGTTCTGGTGAATTGATGCTTTCTCATTACTGTTTTCCTATTTTGGTTCTATCGGCTCTATTGTTTCGACTTCAAGGAAGCAACTATCATAAAAATTCAACTAACCATGCCCAGTTATTAGCATTTGGTATATCCATTCCTTCCCTTAAGCAAAAGAGTACAGGATCGTTAAACTCTCACAAATTGAGTTGAGTAGTGAATAAATTGTGTAATCATGCCCAATAGGTTTAATTGAAAATGTTTATATCGATAGAGAGATAATTATAAATGGACAAAAATGGTAGGAATCTCTATTTATCCGTCAATTAAAATTTATTTAGAAGTTTAATATATTTTTATATTAATCTTTTATATATTTTATTATTTTATACTATGAAGGACAAACATGTTCAATAGGTTGTCATCCTCAATTTTTCCCCTCTTTTATTTTTTTTTGAGCAATAGGGTCATTTCAACAAGCTTTTCCACAGGAAATGACAAAGCAAACCACCACCTTTCTTAAAAGGAAAGGCCTTTCTGCAATTTGTACAGGAAAGCGCCTAGTACCCTTTATTCCTATTTCCATCAGCACCTTAACTAGTTACAAATCAAAGTCTTCACACTTTCGGTTATCCTCTGCCTCCCTAGTTTCTGAACTATATTCTGATTCTTCTCTCAGAATTATTTCAGCAAAATGGTGTAGTACTTTTATATATAAGTGAAACCATAATTTGTTGCCGAAGGAAAAAGTTCAGTGAGGTTGCCTACTTGAGAAATTTTGATTCGCTACGCAGCTTCACTGGTCCACAGAGATCTGGGAGTAATTACTTTACACATTAAAGAAGAAAAAGAACAATGTGAAAGCATACATTAATCTCAACAACAAAAATAGTACAATCATAAAAATTTTATACGCCTTTGAGTAGAAAGAAATAGATTACACTACCACAAATTGGGGCATCTTTGAGTAAATGGTATAATAAAAGGGGCATACCATGATCAATAATACTGGTTGGAATCTGATACTACAATTCTCTGTCTTCTGAACTTTTTTATTGATAGATGTAAACCTTCTGTACTGATGTGATCCTTTGCATCTACACGCACATCTCACAAGCACAACTGATTTTTGCCACCTTGATAATCCTTACCCAACTACCATGATGATTATCCCTTTTCAACTAACCATGAAACAACTTGGAAATGGAAGAAGTACCGCCTCTAATACACAGTTGATACGAATATCACCAACAGATGTGGATCACAGTGAAATAAATACATACTTTTGGAGTATGACACACGAAAACACAAGTATCAAGGCAGGCACTTATTCATGGAAAATCCACTTGCATCCATAATTTATTCAGGAAACTTGGACCTAGGGCCAGCCTTGATCTTCAGATGAATTAGTCCAAAGATTTCTCTCCATTGTATGTCAAACCAAAACCAAAGGGAAATAAAGGATCATATGAATTATCTCTACTATTCATAGGTAGCTGTTCAACCTTCTTAAACCATGTCACTGGCAATCGGCCCTTAAATTCATAATCTCCAAATATAACATCTGTAATTCCTGACCCTTCAGTTCCAGGCAACCAAGCAGCAACAAAAGCATCTATCTTTTCTAAGAGCCATGCCTCTAGAACTAGAGGTCTTCCGGATATCAGAATTGCCAGGGTGGGGATTCTATCTGCAACTGAACTAATCACATCAGTTCCATCGAAGGGGATCACAAGCTCTGAATTGTCACCAGTGAATTCTGCATATGGACCTTCACCAACAGCTACAATGGCATACGAAAAATCTTGGCATGCTAAGGTTTCTGGTGATGGATATTTCTCATATACAACTTCTGCTGTCTCTCCCACTGCCCTTTTAATGGCATCCAAGATTGTTGTCCCTAAAATGCATATGAACTCAAAGTGAGATGCTCACATTTATTCACAGATAAGGTAGCAAAGAACATAAATGAGAAAAATGTCAGCTTTGGCTTATAGCTACAGAGTCCCAAAATCAGATGGATGCCGACAAACTCAGATGAAGAAATCTCAATCTGGTGAATGTAGCAAACTGAGATCTAGACCTATAATTGGGGGATTTAAGAAGAGGAAAGGCTGTCCTCTATTTGTGTAATCAGCCATTAGACCCAAAGAAAATGCTCCAAAATAAGATCAAAAGAGATTGTAAAAAATGCTTTTCATGCAAACACGTCTAATATGAATGTTAGACCCAAAGAAAATGCTCCAGAAAAAGATCAAGAGATAGTGTAAGCAATGCTTTTCATGCAAACACGCCTAATATGAATACTTGCATATGCCATTTTCTCTATTTCTTTTCAAGAAAGGTTCAGATCAGAATTCTACATTTTACCCAATTATTCAGACAACAAAAAGTCAGAAAAGGCATGTACAATTACACACCATTCTCAGATGCACATACACATAAGGAGTGTTGAGAGAACATATTGTAATTGTATTTCTTGTATCTCATCAATCGATTACAAAGGTCTATATATAAGGAATTCCTATGCTAGGAATTTAGGAATACAAATCATAAACTAATTAGGAATCTAACTCCTAATAGAACTCTATTTATAACTAATCCTTAACACTCCCCCTCAAATTGGAGCATAGATGTTAATCATGCTCTCAACTTGTTACAACCTACACTTTCAGCAAAGCACAATACCATACTCAGTAACTGTACCCACTTCATTATAGCAATATAGAATCCCAAACCAAATAATAACAGCAGAATTAAGACAACACACTTAGGTTGTCGAAACAAATCTCACTGAACCAGAAAACAACTCACAGGGCTGTTTTAAGCTTCCATAATCAATGCCTCAAAGAAGCCCAGTAGCGCAAATAGTCAGAAACGCAGCAAAGGAAACTCTGGCAAACGGAGCGCACCACTAAAGGCACTAAGGCCAAGAACACGATGCAACTCATTGGGGTTGCACTGCTCTATACAAAGGAGAAGGTTCAAAAGCAGAATACCCGTAACTGCAGGTGCAGTACTAAACCCTAATGCAAAAAGGAATCCCTAGAAAATCACCGAAAATTACCTAAACCAATTGTCAAAGCAAAGGAAAAATATGTTTCCTCAGCAAATTAAAGCAACAACAGTAGCAGAGGACTGCTCGACACAGCTGCAACAAAATCGCAACAAACAAACCTATTGAATAAGCCCAAGAATGACGATGCAACTCACTAGGTTGCACATCTCTCTTCAAGCCAACGTCGGAGAGAGGAACCGGAGTGAAAAAGACCATTGGACATGCGCCAGCGCGTGAACCAGAGCAGGAAGAAAGAGGTGGCGGCCATTCGCTTGGAATCCAGCGACCGGATTCTGGGGAGTCGCTGATCGGCGGCTGGAGAATATCCTGGGGTGAGCGGTGAGGCAAAATACTAACCCTAGAAAGGCTTCCTAAGGTGGCAGTGGCTTCTCGTAAGGGAAGTTTCGGGGAATTTTTTTTTTTTTTTTTTTTTTTTAATGGAAGGCTCTGATACCATGTTGAGAGAACATATTGTAATTGTATTTCTTGTATCTCATCAATCGATTACAAAGGTCTATATATAAGGAATTCCTACGCTAGCTATTTAGGAATACAAATCATAAACTAATTAGGAATCTAACTCCTAATAGAACTCTATTTATAACTAATCCTTAACAAGGAGAAAGGGGAAATGCTAGCAATGGAATTACATTTTACTAGTTAACAAAGTAAACCTCTAAAAATATTACAATATGGAAAGACATTGGAGATGAAAACATGCAAATTGCAATCATGCACTCAGCATTTGGGACCAAGGCACATCAACAAGTGTGCGTAGAATCTATATATGCAATTTATCAATGCAATTCAGCAGGAAGCAAAAGGAGAAAGGCAGTGTTGGCATAGAGGAAAATGAAAATAATACCAACCCAATGAGAGAAACTCCTACCAAGGAACATCATCAATGAGAATAAGAAAGCTTGCACACATACACAAACACCAACATCAGTTATATTTATTAATTAGCAATTGAGAAAACTCCATACCAATAGTAATCCTGCCGCTTAATCCATCCCAAGTTATAGTCCAGCCACCGCACTGATATCCAAGATCATCAGCATGTGTTCCAGTAACAAGAATCTTTTTAGCATTTTTGTCTAATGGAAGAAAAGTTTTCTTTGGGTCCTTCCCATTTTTCAGGAGAACCAATGACTTCCGAACTGCTTCGCGTGCTAATTCTCTATGCATCTGTCAAAAGGTCACCAAGTTCAAAAGGAATGTCCAGCAACCAACCAATTGGGTAAAGTGCAACTAAAAATGACATTTGAATTAAAATCAAATGAAAAATGGCACGTGTCCTTCAAATGATATTGTAAATTGTGGCAAAAGAGAGAGAGAGAAGATAGAACTGTCCCTAGTTCTCAGATCAGGATCTCCTTATTCCTACTTACTTGAGCTCCAGTATGGGTATCTAATGCAGGTATCTGTCTATGGGTTGGGTTCGCCTGCTTTTCAAAATTCCGTTGATCTTCCCACTGATTCAACTTGTGTTACTCGTATTCCAAATATCCTTATCTGACACAGATGGTGTAATATAAAATTAAAAATTGAAGTAACTATGCCTTGCTTTCCCCCCCCCCCCTCTGTTTTTGATACATAGGATGAACATGCAAAGTGGGGTAGCTCTTCCCATTCTGATATTCCTCCCTCTCCCAATATCAGAAGGATCCAAACTTGACATCCAGAAGAAAATACCAATCCATTACTGCTGTGTTGTCCCCCCAGGAAACATGCTTTATTTCCATTTTTTATTCATTTTGAAGCTCCCTAAGTCACATCCAGAAGTACCAAATTTTGACACTTGTCCCTGTCCCTTTACATTTTCTTGTCACGCCTGATATTTTCAAACAGAAACTGAGACGTGATTCACTATCTGGAGGTGTTATAAGTCATTGATTTCAACATATTAGCAACTTTCAGGTATCTAAGATCTACTTTGACTCAAAATTCAACAGAAGATAGAATATGTGACATAACTAGTAAATGCTGATGAGAAGTGGATGAAGTACATATTTTCTATTGATGCAATTGCCAAAGCAAGTGAATGGGGGAAACAGACAATGTTATGACTTGAAGAAAGTTTACCTTGCAACCTACTATATCAAGTAAAGATCTATCAGCAAAGGGATATTCAAAAAGACCAGCAACAAACTTTACTCTCAGTATTCGTTCAACAGCATCATCAATTCTGGCCAGTGGTATCTCCCCTGATTCCACCAGAAACATCAGATCATCCACAAATTGTTCATGTTTACGGCCCACCATGACCTGCAGAAAATGAAGGCATAAAACAAGAGAAAGTGACATTTAGACATTGTAATTAAGGTTTAGTATCTACCATGTCAATTCCAGCATTAACAGCAGAAGAGATGCAGTAACGATAGTTTGAGCCTTGAGGTTGGCAAAGTCGATCCAGTCCTTCCCAGTCAGAAATCACAATTCCCTGCCATAACAGATTGTCTCAAAACATATCAAGATGTCCATCAGTTTCAACTCCATAAACCAACAAAAACTTGAAAGTATAGGATGAGTGCATATTTCAGAATTCCTATCCTCTTTAGAGAACAAAAAGATATTGAAGACATTATCAAGAATCAATTTAATGTCATGAGAATTTGCATTTCACCGACTATCAGGAAGAAAAAATTGGAGATTAGTAAAGAAACCAATAAGAAACTGAATTTGCAGATCATTGTTTTAGTTAAATGCTCAATGATAATACTAGATCTTGACAAACAGAAGTACAAGGTGTTGCAGGTTAAACATCAAGGTTTACCTGAAAACCTAACTTATTTTTTAAAACTTCTGTCAAAAGAAAACGGTCAGCATGCAGCCTACTTCCATTCCAACTTGAATAGGATGCCATAATAGTGGAAACGCCCTGTGTAATACAGTCCAGATAGGGTGCCATGTGGATCCTTTCTAAAGCTTCATATGGAAGTATAGTATTCCCCTCATTTATGCCTCTGTCAGTTCCCCCATCGCCAACAAAATGCTTAGCACAGGCAATAACATTGTTTCTGGAATCAAATAACCAGTGAGAACAATCAAAAATGCGTTATAGTTCTGGCCTTCTGGGGTTGCCTTTGTGATCAACAAGGATAGAATCATATTTGATGGTAATTTCTTTACCTTCCTGCCACAAAAGGATAGCCATTTGGGTGTCCTTCAGGTGGCTGTCCCTGCAAACCTGAAACAATAGAGGTCATCCTTCTAACTACACTGGTGTCTTCGCTATAACTCTCATAACACCTTCCCCATCGGGGATCTCTGCATACCTGGAAGCAACCATTGAAGATAAATTATACAGAAAATCATAATTTCAAGCAAGAAGGAAAATGAAGAATGTAGGATTATTTGTCAATATTCGCCAGAAAAATTAGGAAAAAAAATCTATGTTAACATTATTTGTCACTGTTGTGAAGCTCATGACTCAAATAATCCTTTTGGATCTTTAAATTATTGTATGCTAACATTATTTGTCACGTTGTGAAGTTTATGACTCAAGCAATCCTTCTGGATCGTGTTTAAATATTGTATTGTGAATTCAATATCTGGTTTAATATAACATTTTACCATGTCCTACAAGCTGAGATTATATCAAGTCAACATATACAACCAAAATTGTTCAGATTATTATGATGAAGCTTTCTGATCATTGCATCTACCCAAGATAAACAGCAAATGACTTATAAAATTTACAATCATACACAAACCTTGTGGTACCACATTGAATAGATTTTTTTTCTTTTTTTTTTTTTTTTTTTTTTTTTTTTTTTTTTTTTTTTTTTTTTTTTTTTTTGCTGTTGTTGTTTTCTCCAAAACACAGCTTGAAAAATTACAACTATAACTTCAGATAATAGAGTGCAAGAAGCTATTGTAATTTTGCCACTTGTCAAACATCATTCAGTTGCTTTTGTTTTTTCCATATTTTCCTTTTTTTTAATTTCTAATTGTTTTCTCTGAGACTGAGTTAATAATTTAGTAAAGCAGCATACCATTATTTGTGTTCGAGATGGCTTAAACACTTTTGCCAATGCTAGAACCGCCAAAACTACAAAACTTAAAAGGATAACCAACAATTAGGCAACAACTTACAGCCACACAAGGAGCAAAAGTATAATGAATTCCACTTGCCCTAACTTCAAGAGCTGTTGCAACACCAATCCTTCTTACCAAATCTGAATCCCTATACCACATTTTGACAATTAGAGTTCAAAAACCAAAATTTATGTGTCAAATTTTATATGGAATTCTTTAAACTTAACAGAAAAATGTATGAGAATGCTGCCATTCTAAATTAATCAAAACAATGCATAAAAAACTGACCTAGTAGCTCCAAGGCCAACATTATGAGGAAATATAGTGGTACCATAGACACCATTGTTACCATGGACAGCATCGATCCCATATATAATTGGTATACCTAACCGGGAATCAAGTGCCAGCTTCTGAAACCCATCAACCATATCCGCCCAATCAGACGACAAAGCATTCTCAAAGGGTCCACTTCCTCCAACATTAAGAACACTCCCTACCAAACAATAGTCCATCAAATATATGAAGAAATGGTTAAAAAACAAAAATTCGAGAACTCGAGAGAGTTAAACGAAAGGTACCAACGGCGAGGTCTTTGAGGTAGTAAGGAGAGGCAAAGCGGCGCTCTATTTGAGTCATCTGGGCAACCTTCTCTTTCAAAGTCATTCTTGAAAGGAGGTCTTTGACACGAGCTTCTACTGGTGCATTTGGGTCTTTGTAAATGCAAGGAGAATCCATACTCTTGAACTTGCTGGCCTCTGCTTCGACTGGATTCCGGCAAGAAGACTAATCAAACTGTATGAAGAAAATTTTGAATTTTTACCAGAATGACATGTGCTTGGTAGTTGGTACCCACAACTGGTGATGTTAGAATCAATAATTGGTACAGTATAGTTGAGCACGTGCCAAATAAATAAATAAATTTCTTTTGTTTGAGAAAGAGAGAAGAAAATAATAAAAAATTGTTATTATTATTATTTTTACTACGGGTTTGGATAATGCGAGAAAAAAATAAATTTATTTTTTTATTTAAAAAGGATAAAATTGTATAAAAAATGAAATGCTATTATTAAAAATTGACAATTATGTCCTCCCTCATATTATGTTTGAATTGGTAGAAAATAAGAGAGGAAAGAAAATTGAGAAGGAAAATAGTACCAATTTTCCTTTTTTCACTTGTTTGGAAATGATAAAATATGGGAAGAAGGAAAATATAGAGAAAAAAAATAGATCATAGGACTCACGTTTCATTTTCTCTTCAATTTGAAAGAAACGATGGAGTAAAATGATTAAAATTATAATTTTATTCTATTTATTGAATTTTTTTATTAAGGATTCAATTCATAATTTTACGATTTATAAAATCATTTTCCTTTCTTATTTCCCTACGAGATATCCAAACAGTAAGAGGAAAGATTGTTTTATATTTTTCCTTTTTATTTTCCTTCCATATTTTTTTTTTCCTTCCCAAAGTAAAATATTTAAGAAAGGATTAAAATTTGTTAATTAATTTATGATATTTAGTTAATTTAATAAAAATGAGTGAAATTTTTACCATAACATATGAATCCGTGTGAAATATTATTTTTTTTTAAAAAATTATTTTTCTTACAAAATATTCCTAGCTATTCTTCTAAACAACAAGAATTAAAAGAAATAAAGAAACGGAGGTTTAATATAATTATTTTTAATTTTACGGTCAAGGCACTCATTTATCACATAGAAATAGCGTTTAGTATTTTGATTAGGTTAAAATTTTAATTAATTATTGTATTCAGTAATGTCACATCTATCATAATATTTAGAGTATGAGGCAATATTTCACGAAATGTCTTCTTATTAACCTTAAGTGTTTTTATAAATTTTTTATTAAATTTATGCACATCACTTGTGTATGTTCTTTTTTTTTTTATCTTTTTATATTAAATAACGAATTAAATATTTATTCTTACGGAATATTTTTATTTTAAATCATTATATAAACAATTCACAACAGTTAATATCTAACCAAAACAACCGATAATTGTTACAACAACTACAGATAATTATTACAACAAATGATATCTACTAGAACGGCGGAAATCGCGGGGCATAGGTAGTGGCCAATTAAATACAGGTGCCATTTTCTGTTTTTAATAGCGGGCCGGAAAATGATGGGTATAGTCATGGCCCACAGGCCCAGTAGAAGTATTGTTAAATTGACGTGCAGCTAAGAAACAAAACTTTCCATCTCAGAAATCAAAATGAGAAAAAGGGGAAAACAGCAAAACTTCACTTTTCCACTAAAATAAAATTTTGCTTATTCATCTTATTTATTTGAGAGATCAAGTCACGTGCCATAATTTTTCGGTTGTCAATATTTTCTAATGAAGAGATTTTTTTATGAATAAATAGTATTATTTTCTAATATTTTCTTAATTTTGGCACAAATGTTCTAATTATTAATTATAAATAAATATGTTCCATATGAGTAGCACGCCAAATACACATGCATTAATAAGAAATTTAACTCAATAATTAACAATAATAATAATAATAATAATAATACACTAAAATTGAACCTACAAGACTACTAAAATGGAAATCAATTGAAAACAATTATTCTTACCCTACAAAAAGAGAGAACAAGATATTATAAACACAACCTTATGGTTTTTCTAGGATTCTCTTTTGATCAGAATCCTTAAAATACCTTCTCCAGTACCAATGTTTCTTCCATACTCTTTCATTCATTTCATCAATTGGAACTCCTTTTGTTTCAGGAAGAAAGAAAATGGCAAAAAGACCCATCACAATTATCCAAGCAACAAAGAAGAAGAAGATCCCAGATCGCATATGGCAGAGCATAGTGAGGAAAGCTTGAGCAATTAGAAATGTGCAGAACATGTTCATACTGACAGCGAAGAAGAAACCAGCACTTCTTGTTTCCAAGGGGAAGATTTCACTTGGTATTAGCCATCCTAAAGGACCCCATGACCATGCAAAACCAGACACAAATATACATACCATCACCAGAACAAGAACAGCAGAATGCTTTGGCATTATGTTTGTAGATTTCAAATGCATATCTAGAGTCACTCCCATTACAGTCTGCAAGAAACAAAATCACATTAATACTGAACTTTTTTTGTCGAGCCTAGCCTCGGCTCATTTGCAGCGCTATTAACACAATATACTGAGAGTTGGTTGGTTTACCTGGGCAACGAGCATTTGAAGAACAGCTTCCAGCAGCAAAAATTTTCTTCCAAATTTATCAACACCAAAAACTGCAACCAATGTGCACACCACATTGATAGAGTCAGTAACTACAGCTGATAAAAGAGAAGCGTCACCTCCAAACCCCATAGTCTGAAACAAAACTGGTGCATAAAACATCACCACATTGATGCCTGTAAACTGCTGAAAGATCTGAAGAATTGTTCCACAGACAAGTTGTCCTCTATTAGACCGATTCATGAGATTTCTAAATGGGTTTTTAACTTGTCTAGCTAACACAATAGCATTTAAAATTTCTATGTATTCTTCATCAACATTATCAACACCTCTAATCTTTTTTAGAACACTTATACCCTTTTCATTCTTTCCTCGCTCGATTAAGCTTGTTGGGGTTTCTGATATAGCAAGAGAGCCAATAAAGAGAATTATAGCAGGAACTGCAGCTCCACCTAGAGAAACTCTCCAACCGTGTGGATGCAACTTTGAGGTAAAATAGTTAATGACATTTGCTATCAAAATTCCTACTGTGATTAGCAATTGAAAACATATATTAAGGCCTCCCCTATATTTTGCTGGTGCAATTTCTGATATGAACAATGGCACTGCCTGCATGGATTAGTTTTCGTATGTTAAGAAATTATTGAAAGGAAGAAAATGCTTGTACAAATGTATATATATTCTTTGAATTTTCTTATACCTGATTACCAAACCCAACTCCAGCACCGAGAAAAAGCCTTCCGGCAATCAACATACCGAGTTTTTGAGCAACGGCATTCAAGATAGCTCCGATGAGAAAGAAGACTGAAGCAATCTGAATGGTGGGTTTCCGGCCCCATATCTTGCAAACAAAAGAAGCTAAAAAGCTGGATAAAATGGCAGCTAGGTAAAGTGAAGAAGTAAATAGCTGAAGATATTGGTTATCGTATTTGCAATAGTTGTCTTCTCTTGCTTTGTGTTTCTTGATATAAACTGTTGGAAAGAACTTCTCCAAGAAATCATCCATGGAAGTTACTCCTCCTATCACCATTAACATCAAGAAAATTCATAATCTATTAAATCCCAAATGCTATAATCAAGATTTGAAATGATATAGTAAACAAAAAATAATGGTCATAATACCAGAAATGCCAATATCATAGCCAAACATGAGACCACCAAATGCTGCAATGATGCTGCAAATAACAACCTGTCCGGTGAGCTTAGCCGGAAGGTCTTTGCCACCGCCGGATTCTACCATGATTCCAGGCATGGTTGCAGCTTTTACTTTGATCGGAGTTTGTCTTCGGATTATACACGTATTTATATATATATATATAGTTAGAGCCAGCTTGGAGGTACAATTAAAAAATCCCAAATTTCAGATATTATCAATATCTTGATAGCCTACTGAAATCTCTCTTCTCAGGCGATCCCAAATTCTTTGGAACTTACCCTTTTAGTTTGGATAATTTCGTT
This sequence comes from Jatropha curcas, assembly GCF_041381405.1. Lineage (NCBI taxonomy): Eukaryota > Viridiplantae > Streptophyta > Magnoliopsida > Malpighiales > Euphorbiaceae > Jatropha > Jatropha curcas. The sequence continues at coordinate 407,850 of NC_143155.1, read as the reverse complement.
ATACTCGGATATTGTAGTAGGCAGGTCTTATCCATTGTATTACATATCACCTTCTGTTCAATAGCTTATCAACAAATCTTTCTTGCTTTTTGGGTAAAAACAGTTTCAATTTAAAAAAAAAAAAAATCTTAGGCCTGTTTGTTATAGTTTTTGGTGTTTATTTTTTATCTTTGTTTTTTTATTTTATGTTATTTGAAATTATTTTTTTACCTACAATTATTTTGCTTTTTCTCTTCATTCATAATATGAAAAATTACTCTAATTTATCATATACATATATATAAATATAATCTATTTACAATTTTCAATATATCAAATTTATCATGTACATTGATGATCAAAAAAAAAAAATATATCATGTATATTAAATTTATTATTTTTATTAGTTATTGATAATTGATAATTTAATTAATTATAATAAAAAAGTTCCTAATTTAATATCAAAATAATAATATTATACTTCAAATTTTAAATTTCAAAGTGCATTAATACTGTGTAAATGGTTTAAATAAAAAAGTTACATTAAATTTAGATAAATAGTATGAGTGATTTAAATAAATAAATCATATTAAATTGATATAATAGAGAAAATAATGTAAAAAGAGTAGAGAATTTTCAATACCGATGAAATTAATATTCCAGTAATTTAAATAAATAAATTATGTTAGATTTATATAGACATAGAGAAGATAATAAGATAAACTCTATAATAAAAATAAAATAAATTCTAGAATAAAGGAGATATATTCTAAAAAAGGAAATATAAAGTGAAAACTAAATTTCGAAAATAACAAATTTATAGTTTTGTAAAACTTGTTTTTCTCCAAAAAGTTAGAAAAGAAAATTTAAATAATTGTTTTTTACAAACCACCTATGTTCAGACTTTGATACCAAGGATAGCAAGAATCACCTAATCCGACTTAAAATTTAGTCATAGTTGAGGTATTTCTTCCCTTCCTACAGGTGTGTTTAGTAGAGATCGAACCCGAGAGCTTTACACACATGTTCAGTCTATATTATCAATTGAACCAAAACCCGTAAGTAAATTTAAATAATTTTAAACAAACATATATATATATATATATATACTTGAAAAATATATTTAGCCTAACTGTATGTAGCCAGCACAATTTATGTATTGTTAGCGTCCGACATAACTATATCTATATCAATATCAATTTACAATGCCTCCACTAAGGTGAAGATCCTAGCTTGGCCCCCTCTATCAGTCAGCACATTTTAAGAAATGGTTGGAGAGAATAAAGGGTATACTCTCCATCTTCGTATGAAAAATAATGAACTAACCCCTTGCAAATTGCATTTCTTAGCATGAGACTTGAACACTCAAGTGTGTGGATGTCTTATTATTCGAGTCACTCTTTCCGCTGTGAATCACTCTTTTTAGATTACAATATCAAACTTAATAGAGTTTCAATATTACTTCCCATTCCCATACGAGCAAGATTTGCAAATTTGCAATATCACACTTAATAGGTCTTGTTTGGTATTTATAAACGAAAATATTTTTTTCACACTTATGAATTTAATTTTATGAAATTTAACATAACTAAATTAAGTTATATAAATTCAAGTTATCTCATGCCAAACAAGGACATAAAGAGAAATAGGAAGAAGAATATAATTGGAAATCAATTGCACGTATCCTTTCAAGCAGAAACTGTAAGCCATTTACAATTTGATTATTTTCTAACAATTAGACAGAAAATGAAAAAAAAAAAAAAAAGAGAGAGAGAGAGAAAAGACACAATTAAAGAATGACAACAATAAATTTTTATTCAATTGTATTCTCTTAGGGCTAATTACATCATTGGTGTTTAAACTTTTCAATTTTTACTATTTTGGTGTTTGAATGGAAAAATTTTGTAATCAATTGTCTAATGGTAAAAGATTTTACCAATCATATGTCTTTTGGCACACGTGACGTGCCAGATTTCACGGCTGGCGCAATATGAGACACACCTTTTAACACATCAATAGATCATGTGTAATGTAGACTTCCAAATCATCATGTCACGTGCATTTCACATGTCGTTTAATACTAAATAAAAATACTCTTTTGCCCTTATTAACAATTAATTTAACCTCTCTCTCTATCCTCGCCCTTTCCGATCAAAATAAGAACCTCATATCTCTTTCACATCACCAAACCCTCACGCTTTATTCATCAATTTAGCCATTTACCTCCATAAAACACCATTCCCAATCATAAAAGTAACTAAATGTATACACGTCACATCTTCTCCCACAACTATCGATCAATATGGCTCCAAAGAAAAAAAATCAAAAATAAAGGAAGCAGGGCCAAGCCAACAACACAACAGATCTTGCTTGGGATTTGGATCGGGATGAGAAATTATCAATTTAACAGCCCTATTTTCTTTTATGGATTTTGTTCATATTAAAATTGAGAGATGAACATTGGGATCGATTATTTTGTTTTTGGGCTTTAAACATCTTGTATATATAGGGAATTTCAAATCTGACATAATTTCTTGATGATTTGAATTTTGGTTGGATAGTGAATCTTGAAAATTAGTCAAAGATTATCTGAATGTTTAGGAAATTTCTGCAATTTGTTTGGAAAGAAAATTAATTTTAGGCTATGTTTTGTTTGGAAAGAGAAGTAAATATGTTAAGTCGATCATACGAGGGCAATAATGTCTTTTTAAGATTAAATGGTACGTTGAGTACATGTGACCGGTTGATTTTATGAAATGGCAGATCATATACTGATGTGGCAAATGGTGGATCCCGTTTTGATCCAAATGTCAAGTTCAGCCTGCCACATGCAAAAAAAAAAAAATCTGTTTGAAAAGTTTTTTGAACATTAGACAATTGATCAGAAAATTTTTCAGTTCAAACACCAATATAGCAAAAATCAAAAAGTTCGGACACTAATCATACAATTAACCCTTTTATCTTAGAGTTTTTCCTGTCCCTTGCTACCACCACCATCATAGTCATTGTAGTATCTCTTCCAAAACCAATGTTTCTTCCATACCCTATCGATCATTTCATCAATTGGGACTCCTTTTGTCTCAGGCAGTAGAAAAACTGTAAAAAGGGCCATCACACCGAGCCAGAAGGCGAAGAAGAAGAATATCCCAGCTCGCATATGGCACAGCATGGTTAGGAATGATTGTGCTATGAGTAATGTGCAGAACATGTTCATACTAACAGTAATGAACAAAGCAGAACTTCGAGTCTCCACCGGAAAGGATTCACTAGGAATTAACCAGCCAAGGGGACCCCATGACCAAGCAAAACCAGCCAAGAATATACAAATCAATACAATCACTATTAAACAATAATGTCTTGGCACAACATTTGTAGATTTCAAGTGCTCTGCTAGAATTCCCCCGATCGCACACTGTAAGGGATAAAAAACCATGATTGGAGTTAGTAATGCTAAACAATAACTAGGGACAGAAATCTGATTTGATAGTCAGAATTGGCCATTAGTAAAATTCTTAATAATTAATGGCTTCGCAGCCATATTGTAGGCAAGTCAGTTGGTTGAGACTAGGGCTGTAAACGAATAAACGAGTAAAGTCGATTCGAGCTTTCAGTTGTTCAGTTTGGTTTGTGAATGCTGATAAAAGCTTGAGCTCGATTCAAGCTCAGCTCGTTTAAAGACATGAGACAAAAGTCTAATAGCCATAGAAAAATAACAGAATCAGCATGTCAGTGTGTCACTGTCATGGCAAACATTCTTCATAACCTATTCAGGTTAATTTTATAGAACGTCCAACATTGCTAGCTTACCTGAGAAATGAGCATCTGAATAGCAGCTTGTGCAAGCAATACCCTTCTTCCAAATCTATCCACAATAAACATAGCAACCACAGTACCTAATGGTTTGACAGTATTAGCCACAACAGCAGCTAACAACGATGCATCATCTCCGAACCCCATAGTCAGAAAGAGCACAGGCGCATAAAACATGACTGCAGTGACGCCTGTGACTTGCTGGAAGAATTGCGTAAGTGAACCACAAATAAGCTGAGGCCTATTATACCGACTCATGAGATTCCTAAAAGGGTGTTTAATTTGTTTAGCAAATTCAACAGCATTTGAAATTTCAGCAAACTCTTTTTCAACATCATCAACACCTCTAATCTTCTTAAGTGTAGACAACCCTTTTTCCATCTTCCCTCTTTCTATAAGACTTGTTGGAGTCTCTACAATTATCATTGAGCCAACAAAAAGAATTAAACTAGGCCCAGCAGCACCACCCAAAGATAGCCTCCAACCATATGGATGCAACTTTGAAGTACCATAATTGATAATATTTGCAATCAAAATTCCAAATGTGACGAACAACTGAAAACAGATGTTAAGACCACCCCTATATCTTGTAGGAGCTATTTCTGATATAAACAATGGAACTGCCTGCATTGCCATTTTCTCAAACACTTAATATAATAGGTAACAAAAACATTTTCTAACATAACATCAATTACATAAAGAAACGTTGTTTATTTTATTCACCTGGTTCCCAAATCCAACTCCAGCACCAATAAACATCCTTCCAGCAATCAACATTGCAAGATTTTGAGCAAAAGCATTCAGTACAGCACCAATAAGATATAAAACAGAGGCAATTTGGATAGTGGGTTTTCTACCACATTTCTTGTTAACAATTGAAGCAAAAAAACTAGACACAATAGCTGAAATATATATAGAAGAATTGAAAAGTTGAAGATATTGATTACTGTATTTGCAGTAATTATCTGCCTTTGCTTGATGTTTCTTGATATAAACAGTAGGGAAGAATTTCTTCAAGAAATCATCCATTGATGTTACTCCTCCTAGTAACAATAATACCCATATATATAAAAAAAAGATTGTATCTTTTGTGTCTCAAGATTCAAAGATATAACATTAAAAGAAAACAAAATTAAAGAAAGATCGTTACAGAGTTTATATACACGACAATATTACCAGAAATGCCAATATCATATCCAAACATGAGACCGCCACAAGCTGCAATTATTGTACAAACAAAGACGTGCCTGGTGAGCTTGCCGGGGAAGCCCTGAGGACCACCACCGGCTTCTGCCGTGATTACGCTGCCGCCCATGGTGGAATTCTTGGTTTTTTTATAAAGAAAGACTTCGGATCAAATAAATTCTGTCACACCTCAGTTCATTTCTTGCATCTTTTGTTTGGTTTAGTGACTTTTAGCTGCTGTCTCTGGCTTCTCTTTTTTCTGCAAGTCCAACAACACTTGCTTAAATTAGAAGAGATACATATAGTCAAAGAATCATGTGGCAACTAATGGGAATTTAATTGAATATTTATCTTTTGTCTTTTTTCTTTTTGAACAATTTACATTATCTAAATAGTATATCTTCTTGATATTCAAAATCCTAATGATCCCTAAAATATCTCAAATTATGTATAATTTTTTTTAAGAAAAATGGATATATATTAGTAAAATATTACTTTATATCCATTTCTCTCACCACTACTCGAGTTCGATGCATTCTATATGGTGTTTTAAATCGGGAGGTCAGCACTTAATTGGTGGTCTGAACTAATAGAAACAATGATTAACGTATCTAGTAGTCCATTGTTTAATATTAAAAAAAAAATTAATTTAAATAAATATATACAATAAAGAACCTTTTTCTACAAAAACGAAGGGTTAATTTTTTTTTTTTTTTGAGCTAAACACGTTATAATATATCCAGCCAGAAACTATCTTATTATTATTATTATTATTATTATTATTCATCCACTCATTTATACGGATGGAACTAATCTCTCATAATAATAATGATTATTGATAAAATTCATTATTATAAGATAAATTTTTTTATTTTTTTATTCTATCCTTATTTAATGTGCACTTAATATTAATAAATAATAACATCAATATTAGTCAATTCCATAATTTTAATTGGCTTGATTTTTACATTAAAAAATTAAATTTTATTTAGTTTTAAAAATAATCTAGTATGAACCATTTAATTAAATTAAAAAATTATATAGATCATTTAAAAATTAATTTAAGAATATATTAAAAAACTAAATAAAATTTAATTTAACGATATTATTACTCCAGGAGTAATTACTAATTAGATAAAAAATTTTATCCTCAAAATGATAATGATAAAATCTTAATCCTTAGCAAATCTAACAGTAAAACTCAGTTAACCTTATCACAATTCATTAGTTATCTAGCTGACGTGGCATATTATTACTACTGGGTCAATGATTAGGTCGGATAATTTGCCTCGTCAAATGGAATCACGACAAAGCAAAATAATAATAATAATAATAATAATAAGGGTAATGAAGTATATAGACTAATAAAGTATTAGTGGGTTGATAAACAACCTCGATGTTTATAATTTCTATAAGGGTAAAAACACAAACTCTGATTGTCTGAAAGCTTACTGCGAGTTTCAAAAACATTTACGTACTACAACCAAAAGAAGATTAACATTGGACTTGTAGGTTCAGGTGAAGTCATTTCCATGGATCATAGGGAAGATAACATTTTGTCATGGAAAGATTAGAGGGCCAGGAAAAAAAAAGAAAAGATCAGTACTATGTCAAAATTTTGATATGATAACCCATATATAGAAACAATGAGACAAATAGTTTATCAAAGTTTCAATTTTAGTGATGGTAAAACTCACTAAAACCTATAAGAACTTTTTATTTCTAAGTAAATATACAAAGCTCTATTAATTTGGCATGTTAAGAAAAAATTTGATTTTTAACTTTCTCTTCAGTCAGCTTGACGCATCTGCCTTTTCTTTTTGTTCTTAAAAAAAATGAAAATCCAAAAATGCTTTCCATTGCTTCTCATTGCGCCTCAGTTTTTCCGTCACTTGCTTCTGATATGGGAGCCTTAATCTCATCATCAATGATTGTGTGATCTGCTATGTTATTTGAACTTTTACTTTCTTCTTCTACCTGCAAGTTTCTTGATTCTGCCTCAGTATCTTCGATGGATCTTGAAGTTTGTTCATTAGTATCTGTATTTTTGTCTAATCTTTGAGACTCACTTTCACCATCTATAACAAGCTCAAAGTTCTCTTTAATGGTCATTTCATCGGCTACTGCATTGTTAATGGATGTAGATTTCTGCAAAAGAGTTCGTTTTCCTGTCAAATGTCAATACAAAACAGTTGCTTTGCATGCATATATAATATTAGAGCAAAAGTAAAACAGTAAACTTTTACCTCTCCTTTTTCTAATGGAAACAGACCGAAATATATAGTAATACCTCTTCATTATTGATTGATGTCTGCAATTCACCATTTATGGTTTTTGCAGATTTTAGATCCTCCATTTTGGGTTCTCCATCATTAAGCTGCATGGGTTCATTTCTAATGAATATTTCTTCTGTTTTATTTGAAGTTTCCTGTTAATAGAATGAGAAAAAAACAAGTTCGGTTATCTTATCTGAATGAGAATTTCTAATCTCTTACACGTGTGAACTCTACTGACCTCAGATTTTTCAGACTTGCTACTAATAGATGGTTGATCTGTTAAGTGCTGTGCATTTTGACGAGGTGGGAGTGGAGGTAGATTTTCTAGTTCTTGTTCATCCAACAACTTATTTCTCACTCCATCCAACAATTTATTTCTCACTATTGTCTCCTCCATATCAAATTCTGTTGCTTCTAATATTCCACTGAGATCTGAAAATGTTTTTTCTAAAGGATTCCTGGCTGGTAAAATAGACGTAGGAGATGAAGGAGAACTTGAATTAGTAAAAACTTGTTCTTCAACTGTCAATTCCAGTTGTGTTCCTGATGTAGAAACTTCAACTTCTCTTGAGTTTTCTTTCCCTTCTTCACTGTTCTTATATTCTGAAGTACTTTCCTCAGCTCGTTTCGACAGGTCTACTAAGACTTCTTGTTCAATATATTTTTCAATTCTAGCATCTATGTCTTCAATTGCTTTCCTGTTTTCATCTAGCTTAACTACTGGGTCATCATGAATGTTAGCTTCCTCTACTGACTGATCAAGAATATTCAATGACTTCCTTTCAGTATTCTGGCTAGATTCTGATTTTTCTTCGACTGATTTCGCGCTTCCCAGTTCATCAATTTCATTTACAGCAACATCCCCATTATAACTCATGCTCACTTCCTCTTCAGATTTTGGTTCCTGCTTGACATCCGAAAGTTAACATTGTTAAACCCAATAGAGAATGAATTAATTTTCACTATCCAGGAAGGATCCAGGCATTTTTGTATTCACTATATCTGCAAATAGATAAAAGTTAAGCATAACAAAGTAATTATAAATTTGCTGCTATAACACATTTACCTTTGGCTGCTGCAAATCTCCTTCATGAGGTTTGTTAGTTCTTTCCATCAAATTTTCTGGTAGAGTTTCTTGACCTTCATTTTCTACAGGATTGGAGATCTTATTATCAGAAACAATTGTATGATTTTGACCCTCCTGAGCTAATGCAGTTCTTGAAGTTGATGCAATTTTAATATCCTCATTTACTTTTGGTGCATAAGGTGAGTTACCCCACATTTCATCACTTCCAGAAGTAATTTCCTTCTCTACATCCCCGTCGTAAGTCAAAGACCCTCCATCATTAGATGAAGCTGATCCATCTCCTGTAACTGGAGGTGAACCAATTTCTGATACCTCAACTTGCATATCGGAAGCTATGGAATTAGTAGGAGTATGCCAAGGTCCATTGTTAGTGTAAAGTAAATGATTCTCTATTCGTGACCTGTCAATTGTAGCAGGGCTAGCAGCATAAGAGTTTTGTTCATGTGTACTTCTTGCTTTAGGAATCGGACAAGGAGTCGAATTGGGTGAAGGAGTGTGGATCAACACTTCAGGAAATCTAAATAATACAGGAGGTGGGATTGTTAAAGATTCAGGTTTTCTTGGTCTTATGACCTGATCGCTATCAGAAGATGAGCCTGATTCATTTTTTTCATTTGTACCCAGTTCAGTATTGCTTTCTATCCCTAAACTTACAGTCACTTCTTTAGCATTATCTATATTTTCATCTTTCATTTCTATTCTACTAGTTTCAGCTTCTCCATCTTTCTCTTCAGGTTGGTTTGTAGTTGTACCTTTGCTTGAAGATTCACCTTCTGCCACAAGATCAGTGACACTTAAATTACGTTGCAAAGTACCTTCTTCTCCGCCTTGAGAGCCTTTTTCAGAGAGTAAATTATCCACTAGCAAGTCCTTTCCTCCTTTACCTGCAAAATGTTCATTAATTTGTGATGGGAACAAAAAGAAAAGGAAAATATATCGTCTTCACCTGGCTGCTGCTGCCTTCTAAATCTGTTGTTTGCTGTAAAATTAGTGGGATCCAGCGGAAAAGAAGGTCCTAAACTAAAGCTCTCATGCCTGCAGAAGATCAAATCCTTTTGAAGAGGTGCCATGAATTCTTGTTGGAAACTATCTGCTGAGAGATCGGGCTTTTCTTCAAATTGATCATATGGAAGGTCAAATGGGTTTCGAGTGGGTAACAAAACAGAAGGTGCTGAACCAGGACCTTGCTCATCAGGATTATCAGGAACATCAAAAGGGTTTCCTCTTGAGACAAAAACAGGAGCAACTGGAATTGAAGCATAAAAATCTGAACTAATTAGTATCTTTTCAGTTTGCATTTTGAATAACTTTCTTACTTTTCTTCTTGCAATTAAACTTTCCAATCTTTTGTTTCTTTCTAATTCAGAAATTCCCAGATCCATTAAATTCTTTTGATCATCTTCATTCCATTCCACAGCTTTATTTCCAGCTTCTTTTGTCTCTCCTTCTTCATCGTCGGAACTTACTGAGTTTTCCAACTCCGTCTCACCACCAACACCACCATCAAATTTTGCTGCTTGCTCTTCTAACCCATTTAAGGAAATAAAATCAGAATTTGACCCTTTATTAAATTCTGCAATATTTTCACCAATTGACACATTTCGCGAAACACTACAGGAAGAAGAAGCCTTTTTCTCCTCTTTGATTCCTTCATTAGGATTTGTTGTTGAAGAAACAATTTTCTTTTCTTGCATAATTGTTTCTGTTGCTTCCAATTCTTTCTTCTGTTCCTTAACATTTCTACGCATACAAGATTTATCATCTTTATTGACTATAAGATCAGAAGCTTTAGGTTCAGATATAACAGATGACATTGCACGATCCTTCTTGAGATCATTTTGGATTTTTGAACGTTGAAATCGGATAAAAAGAGCAGTGCAGGCAATCAATGGAGAAGAGTAAATAAAGAAAATGAAAATTTTAGGAAGAAAAAAATACAGAGAAAACAAGAACAGAAATAAACTTGAAACAAATGGATGCTTTTGTACAAATATAATGCAAATGTTTATAGAAAGTTTAAGAACTCTCCATATAAAAGCTTGAATGTTCTTTACCTCAACACCCATTTTTAATTTTAAATTTGTCTGCAACAATCTATAAAGAACAAGAAAATATTTAAATTTCTTCACATATTGGCATTTAATTTTTCAAGCATTCTTGTTAAAAAGTGGCTGAGAATCAAATTTTAAAAATGGCCAGAACAAGAGGGGAAAAAAAAAATTGTGGGTTATAACATGATTTTGAGACAGCAACTGAAATGTGCACAGAAGAAGATGACAAGAGAGGGCAGTTTTACCCAGAAAAGAAGTCCAGCAAAAATCTGTGATTTGTTGTCAATAGAATTGGAAATGGAGTTTCATTTTTAGAAAATTTTTTTGTTTGGTTGGGAGCTATGTGAGATCCTTCTATTTAGGAATTGCACTTGCTATTTTTATAGATATCGGATAAAATAGAAAACAGGTATATATCTTCTTGGCAGTTGTTATTGCTGCAGAGTATTTGATTTGTGAAATTTTTTTTAGTAATAAGAGATTTTTATTAAGACCTAAAGTTTCAAAAATTAATTTAAATAACCGGATTCGGGTCCGACTAATCCGAATTTGCGTCGCATAGGCGCACAAAGGGACTCCATACCAGGACTCGAACTCGAGATCTCTAGTTAAGAAAGAAAGGATATCTACTATTCTATCTCACCACTCGAAGGTTTAAAGTAAATTATTTTATGATAAGAGATTTTTATTAAAATTTAAAATTTAGAAGTTTATTTGAATAATGTTAATTTAATGATGATTTAGGCTCTGTTTGTTTCTATAAAATAACTTGCAGGAAAATATTTTTCACAATTTTCCGTTGGTTGGGGCGTTCAAAAAAATAAGCCAATGAAAAATATATTCCTGGTGAAAGGAAAATTTAAGTTATTTTTTTAAGGAAAATAACTTTTCGTTTTTCGGACATTGATAAATCTTATAAATAATATTTTTTTTAATTTATTAATTATCATAGTCATTACCACCAGTTACCATTTACCATCGTCACCAACGGCTACCACCATCGGCTATCACCACTGGCGACCGCCGGCTTTCATAACTTACATTTTTAAATTATAAAGTTATGCATGAAAACCATAGCATTTAATTAGCAAAGATGATCCTTTTGCTTCTTAATTGAAATGTTGTTAAGTATTTAATTTCAATTTATTTAATCATTCAATTATTAGAAAAATAATGAATTTTTTAAGTTATATTATTATTTTTTTATATGGACTAATATCTTATACTATTTATTAGTATTAGAAAAAAAAAATATATATATATATAGAAAGAGGGGGCGAAGCCAAGAACTAAGACAAGAGGTTAATAATATTTTTTTCCCTCTTGTATATATTATGCAACGCCCCAAAACCTTGTAATATATTCCAAATAATTAATGAAATTAAGTTAAGGTTAACAATTATAATTAATTCTTAAAATTTAATAAGCAGACTCCCGCGATGCACGTGGATGTGTAATATATATTTTATTATTTGAGGTATTAGATTTATGTATTTAGTAAATCTTTAAGGAATCAAAATATGAGAATGATAAAGATTTTTGATATTGTAATATATCGGAAGAATGAATGAGAGTTTTTAATTTTTTATTATTTATTTTTAAGTTGATTGGATATATATAGTAGACTTTAAAGACACAATACGGTGACTGAAATTTTGTGTCTCTAATTTAATTTCTATTTATTAAATTCAAATTTAACTGGTTAAATGATGTTTTATGCATTACTTGGGGAAAATTTATAGCATCTGAAGAGGAATTTTGCATAGCGAGGCCTGCATATTGCAGTTGTCTCTATCCTATCCATGTTCTTATGTCATTCCATTCTTGCATATTACCATCTCTTGCTTTACAGAAATCCAAGTGACTGAAGCAAGTGAAAATCTTTTAGAATATATGTGAAGTAACTCAGAAGAATTATTAAATTAGTCTTGCCAAGTAGCAAGTTTTGAAAGTAAAAATCAAGTTCTTGGCCGGCCTTTCTCTTTTCGAGAGCAAGCAGAGTTAATCAGATTCATTGTGGATCGTTAAAACGGATATAAGTCTGAACACTTCGCGTAAGTAATAAAAAAATAAAAATAAAATTGTTAAATTGTTAAACAGATAACGTTTTTAAATTAATCGTTAGACTCTATGCTCCTTCGGTTATTTTTTGGGACTTCAAAGTAAAAGTCAATGTAAATTTAGAAGGTAAAAAGAGAGAGCATAGATTTGGACAAAATTACAAAACTAGATAATTACAGCCCAGCAGCTACAACCCGAATATGGACAAAAATGGGCTTATTTTTTAATCGCTTCAAACCACAAACTGAGCCCAATAAAATCCAAGCGTATGTGTGGCGATTGTCGCGCCAAGCCACCGATTGAAATCACCCCTGAACCTGACAATCTTATGACACGTGTCACCTTTAAAACCTCAGAACACATATTCCAAGATGCACCTTAACGCACACAATGATCCCTCATTCACTAACCAAGCGACATCTGATAACGATGACAAGAGAGAGAAATTATCCAATACAAATCCCAAAATGGAAAACCGATGGTTAATCATACCATCCCGGTTTTCTTTCAAATCCAACGGCTCACGTTGACTGGTAATCATCTTCTTCTCCTCCATTGTCTGAACTCTAAAAATCACTTAATACAAAGAATAACCTATAAATAAAAACAGTTTTTCATTTTCTTTTTCTATTCTGGTTATGTAACGACGAGAAAATCATGTCATCGATGATTGAAACTCTAAGGCCGATAACGCATACAAAATTTCACTGTTCTAATGGTTTCTCCTTCTTGCGCTGCAAGTCTAGGGTTTTTCTCCACCACAATTCTCATCGTTTTGTTCCGAATCCGGCGTCGTTTTCTCCAGTAGTTCTCCCCAAAACCCTAGGCAATAATAAAGGATCGAGTCTTTGGAACCAGAAGATAAGAGAGTATAGAATTTTAGCTAATTGTCAAGATAGTGATTCAACGGCCAGTCCAAGCGAGAACAGAAGCGAAAGCGAAGGGCAAAAAGTGAGTAACAATCCGCCAAATTCAGGGCCTAAACAGAGGAAAGGGAAAAGTCAATGGTGGTGGTCAAAGAAACAAAGCTGGAAATGGCAACCGTTGATTCAAGCGCAAGAGATTGGTGTTTTGCTTTTGCAATTAGGGATTGTTATGTTTGTTATGCGGTTGCTCCGGCCTGGTATACCTTTACCCGGGTCGGAGCCAAGACAACCGACGACTTTTATTAGTGTGCCGTATAGTGAGTTTTTGAGCAAGATTAATAGTAATCAAGTGCAGAAAGTGGAGGTTGATGGTGTACATATTATGTTCAAATTGAAAAATGAAGTGGTTAACAGTTATCAGGAGAGTAGTAACAGTGAAGTAGTTAATAGTAAGTTTCAGGATTCGGAGTCCTTGTTGAGGAGTGTTGCGCCTACTACTAAGAGGATTGTTTATACAACTACTAGGCCTACTGATATTAAGACTCCTTATGAGAAAATGCTTGATAATCAGGTTGAGTTTGGATCGCCTGATAAGAGGTCTGGTGGATTCTTCAACTCCGCTTTGGTGAGTTTTGTTCGGTTTTATGATTTCAAGAAGCTGAAGTGGCAGTAATTAGTGTAAATTCATTATCTTTATTTACTTTTGTGCTTCTTTAATATTATGGGAAGCTGGTAGTTTGCATTGTTTAATCAAGCATGGGTTTCATATAGTAATTGAATGTTCAGTTACATTATTAGATAGACTACCAAGGTGATAAAGAACAATGATTTAGTGCATACTGAATCTCAGCTTTGGCTACTTTGATTGCCTAGGAGGTACTAGTCTATCGTTTGAATGATCCTATAGTTTCAAATCATATCTTAACTGGAGTGTTCTACTCGCGTGCTGTTGGCATGATCTGCCAATGTGTAGTTTCAGGGCTTTGACTTTATCTCCTACTGAAGTCTCTCTCATGTGTATGCTAAACATGTATGCTCATTTATTATCTTAACTCTTGGTTTGGGGTTCGATACACACATTCTAAATGGCGTAATAAACTGAATGTACATGTTTATGTCTCAGTTGATAATCAGTTGGAAGGATTAAATAGGTTACTTTTTTGAAGTTATAAGTTGTGTAATCCAGAGTTTTATGATGTTATGGATTTATGATTTCATTTTATGTGCAGATAGCTTTGTTCTATGTGGCTGTGCTTGCAGGGCTTCTTCACCGTTTCCCTGTTAGCTTTTCTCAGGTGCAAACTATTCTACTTTTTGCTTCACCTTGAAGCTTATGCTATTAAGTAATGTACTGACTTGATACATGTCTGTTGTGCAGCATACGGCTGGTCAAATTAGGAACCGCAAGTCTGGGGGCTCTAGAGGTGCAAAAGTGTCTGAGCAAGGAGAAACAATTACTTTTGCTGATGTTGCTGGAGTAGATGAGGCTAAAGAAGAGCTGGAAGAGATTGTGGTATGGTAGTCTTAGCCATTTGTGTTGCTCCTACTGAATCATGGTTTCTCATGGGATCTCTCAACCTCTTTCCACTAATTAAGAAATGGTCTTTGTTTACTAATTAGGAAATTATCTTTCTCTGCCCAGGAATTTCTTAGGAATCCAGACAGGTATATAAGGCTTGGTGCTCGGCCTCCTCGAGGTGTTCTCTTGGTAAGCATTCAAAACTTAGCTACAATTGTATTGTCGAGAGCCTTTTTTTTCTGAAATTCATTAATTTCTGCTGTCAACAGTTCCACAACTGCCATATCCATGTTCGTAGCCGGCAATCTCCATCTTTTTTGTGCTAAATACATTTATATTTTCTTTATGCTAGATTCATATATAATTACAGTGTATGTACTGTGCCACAGGATGTTGACCTGCATACTTCATGTTCTTGTTACTCGGTTCCAATTTAACTGCTTGTTTTCTGATGAGTGTTGATTCTGTTAGATTATATAATTGTTTACTAGATTCTGGAGGATAGATATGGAGAAATGTTGGATATAACATTTTTGTCTATCATACAGGTGGGTCTTCCTGGGACTGGTAAGACTCTTCTTGCAAAGGCTGTTGCTGGAGAAGCTGAAGTGCCATTTATTAGTTGTTCTGCAAGTGAATTTGTAGAGTTGTATGTTGGCATGGGTGCCTCCCGTGTAAGAGATCTATTTGCCCGGGCAAAGAAGGAGGCACCATCAATAATATTTATTGATGAGGTAAGATGGTAAGATTACAGGAATGGTTCCTAAGTTCGGTTGCAATGTCCAGAGCTAGGCATTCTCAATATCAGCCATATTTTGTTCGTGCAGATAGATGCTGTGGCCAAGAGCCGTGATGGAAAATTTCGCATTGTTAGCAATGATGAACGGGAGCAAACTTTGAATCAATTGCTCACTGTAAACTCCCTTGTTCTTTTGCCTTTTCATTTTGATTTACAATAGCTCTGTCAATATGAAGTTAAGCTGTTATTAAATGTATTGCAGGAAATGGATGGGTTTGATAGCAATTCTGCTGTGATTGTTCTTGGTGCAACAAATAGATCAGATGTCTTAGATCCTGCACTTCGCCGACCAGGAAGATTTGATCGTGTTGTTATGGTCAGTACATGGCTTATTCACATTTTAGAAAGTTCAAGATTGGCTATATAAGCAAGTTTCACTTAATAATGTCTCAGAAGCTTGTTTCACATGGTCTTTAGGTGGAAACGCCTGATAGGAGTGGGAGAGAAGCCATTTTAAAAGTGCATGTTTCCAAGAAAGAACTTCCTCTTGCAGACAATGTTGACCTTAGTGACATTGCATCTATGACCACTGGTTTTACTGGGTAATTTTCCCCCTGATTAATTGATTTTCTATCTCTGTTTCCTGCTGACATTTCTGATATGACTTTTTCCATTTGTTTTATTTTGCAGCGCTGATCTTGCAAATCTGGTAAATGAAGCTGCTTTATTGGCAGGGAGGAAAAACAAAATAGTAGTGGAGAAAGTCGATTTCATTCATGCAGTCGAGCGATCAATAGCTGTAACTCTCTCTCTTTATCTCTCCCTCTCTCATTTTCTCTGTATGGCATGGAGATGAGAATTGGCTTTATCCTGCTTTAATGTATCCATTGATTTTTCTTTTTCATACGATTTTGTTCCTTCTTTTTTATCTGTACTTTTTTTTTTTTTTTGAAGCATTGGCTGATACTTATCAACCAGGACTATTAATTCTCACAAATGGCCCTCAAACTTACATATTTAATTTAAGGCTTGATTCTGGAATGATATGTTATTTAGGCTTGTTTTTAAGCATGTGCATTATCTTCATCAATATGGATGTTAGCTCTTGATGTGATGATCCATTCAATCCATGTTGTTGGTTCCTTGTTGCTTGTTTGTCTTGAATATAAAATTTATTCTAAGCAATTACGTTGTTTGCCACTGACCTTCCTTATGTTTGTTGAATATGACACACTCTCATTTTAATGCATATCTCTTTCTATTAATGGGCTTTTAATTGATTGCTCTTTTTGTCCCAACCTCAATGAAATTAGGCATAAGATGTCTACTACATTTCCTTCTCTTCTAGGGAGTGGGAGAGTTTGAGGGAGGTAGGAAATTGCCTCACTTCACATTCAAAGATTGTTGGCTTCTTTCTACCAATTTTGATATGCAGCATGGATATGCAGGCTAGATTGTCTTGTATATGGGAGACATAGTTATTCTTCCTATTTAGAAATTAAAAAAAAAAAAATCCCCACCTTCCTCCTTAGTGAGATTTCAGTTAAATGTTGAACTTAACCAAATTATTGTTTATCATATCGTAGGGCATAGAGAAAAAGACTGCCAAGTTACAAGGAAGTGAGAAAGCTGTGGTTGCACGTCATGAGGCTGGTCATGCAGTTGTAGGCACTGCTGTTGCTAATCTCCTTCCTGGACAACCACGAGTTGAGGTAAAAATAAAATCATGGGAGCAATTTTATTTTATTTTTCTTAGTTCCTATTTCTGTTAGTGCCTTCAATTAAATTCAGGAAATGGTGAAGTTATTTCCATTCAAGGTATAATATGCCAAATGAAGTCTGCATTTATATCATTTGTGCTCAAGGGGGAATGAGTTGAGGCCCAAATAAAATTATAGTAAATTTAATAAGTGTAGCATGTATGGCCACATAGTGAGATGCATATATGCAGAAGCTTGAGGGATGCAAATGCATTAAGTTGCAATTGCACAGTATGTCTGGCATATGCGAACATATCGAATTTCAACAATCTGATTAACTGCCTTTTTTCACAAAGAAAAAAACAAGGATGTTTAAAACTGGTTTGATATTATGAATAATGAGAATGATAAAATGATGTTTTAGACATGCTGTACGGAATTTTGTGTGGCCTTAGAATTTGTGACATATAAACTTTGCCATTTATATAGTTGCATAGCATGGATATACAATAATAATAACCCATATTTATGTCATCAGAAGTTGAGCATATTACCAAGATCAGGAGGAGCATTGGGCTTTACTTATACACCTCCAACAAATGAGGACAGATATTTGCTCTTCATTGATGAATTACGTGGTCGCTTGGTTACTCTTCTTGGAGGACGTGCAGCAGAAGAAGTTGCATATTCTGGTCGTGTATCAACAGGTGCACTGGATGATATAAGACGAGCTACTGACATGGCATACAAGGCAGTAGCAGAATATGGTCTTAATCAGACAATAGGACCCATATCTCTAGCAACACTTTCTGGAGGTGGGATGGATGACTATGGAGCTGCTCCATGGGGAAGGGATCAGGTTCTTTGTTTTTTCGAAAGTTCATTTAGTTCTTCCTACAATGGTCTACTCAAAGACTGACACAGCTGATATAACAGGGCCATCTTGTTGATCTTGTTCAAAGAGAGGTGAAAGCATTGTTGCAATCTTCCCTGGAGGTAGCACTTTCAGTTATTCGTGCTAATCCTACTGTCTTGGAAGGGCTTGGTGCCCATCTGGAAGGTAATATATTGCTTTTAGGTATTGGTGTTGATTTTTTTACAGTATTGTATCAATAAACTCCAACTTATTCATTAATCGATGATTTCTTTCAAGAAGTTAGTTGTGCCAATGCCATTAAAAGGAGATATTTTAAAATTTGCTCACTGCTTGACTTGTATGGTGTATTGCTTTTGCTTCTTGTGTCATATAAGATAGAATGGTTGTGATTATTAGAGTTAGATGCTAGGTCTTTGCTATTCATGTGTCCTTATCTCTGCTCCATAAGCAAATGAGCTCGAAGAGGTTGATGAAAATATATCCCCATATTAAGTTCTTATATTGAATTGATTTAAGTTTTATTGTCCTTGTCAATTTGTGCCCTGCTTTAACACTATTTATTTATTGGTTCAGAGAATGAGAAAGTAGAAGGTGAGGAATTGCAGGAGTGGTTAAAATTGGTGGTTGCTCCAAAAGAGCTTTCAATCTTTGTTAAAGGCAAGCAAGAGTCCCTTCTCCCAATGCAGGCTGGCTTTTGATAGCAATGTTTGCACATTCAGTGTGCCGATGTTGAGCAAAATGCGGAATTAGCCTGTAGCTCTTCATGCCCACACAACGTTGTGGTTGGCGTAGCCTCACCTTATAAAATTGTAAATTTCACTGAGGTAAATTTTTGCTCATTTTGATATTAACAGCCTAAAACTACAAAAAGTCAGGGGGAAAGAGCTGATGATTTTACTTCTTCCAAAGCCTTATCAGGTCTGTTGCCATCTCAACATTACCTTTGATTCCTACAGGTTGGTCTGTGAAGTTGTTCTATATTGGCGATAGAGTCGGTACAGTTTTCCATTGTTGGCATTTGTAACTGTTTATTCAGCTGTATACATGATTATTTAAGTGAAATATATAGTATTTTAGATAATATTGGTTTCCAAAAGGTGTTGTGCAAACAAACATTGTGCATATTGTCACAGGAATATTACATTGTACATCTATCTACATGCTTTAGATTCTTGGATCAAATTGTTGGAGTGGTGTACAATCGTCATTTATGCGCAGATGGGAATCATTGAACTGATAGTCAGTGCTTGATTGTCTTTGCAGTCTTGCCCTGAGATTCCAACGAGGTTGGTTTCTATGTGTTCTTGCTTTAGGACTGGGTAACATAATGCCTATACATGTATGTCTATTGCTGATTATAATTTTTCCCTGACCTAATGCATAAATTTGACCATGTATTTTCAGCGATTATCTTGTAGCCCCCTGAACTTTGTGAAGAAACCGTCCCGATCCTGTATTTTCACATTTCAATAATAACTATGCCGCTCGCTAATGTGAACTCCCTCGAAAGATATTTTCATTTTGACAAAGGACATAGTTATTATTAAAATGTGAAAGTATAGGGTCATAATTGTCGTAAACTTCAAGGGGTCACAAGGATAATCAGCCAAAGTTAAAGGTCAAATTTATGCATTACGCCATTTTTCCCCTTTGCAAGATGCAATTTTAATTCATATTTTAAGTTCATCCTGTCTGTGTGATGTCTTCCTACAAGCTAATCAGTATGGATTTGGGGTAACAGTGGTTTGGTGATTTTGACATTGATATTTTTATTAGTAGACTAAAATATCAGTGTTGCTTTCTGAAAATGATGGTAACATGTCTGTCTCTTGCTGTGGAAAATTACAAGAAATGCTTGACCTGTACTGAATACATATTGTAAGGACCATATCTAAAGAAGCACTGGTAATGTAATGATATGGTATGAATGGTGAAACAGGCAGGCAGTTTCTGGATTCTGCTTAGATACGCTTCCCAACCAATTGGACTTTGTAAACCTAGAGGAGTTAGAGAATAACAAGTCCAATATGTGGTAAAAAAATTATGAAAATTATCTTCCTTTTTTTTTTTTGTTATCTTTTAAAATTTCAAAATAATCAAACAGAATAAACTTTTGTAGCTTTGCCATGTAAAATTTCTACAAGATCAAGGAGACGTTATCAAGTTACATTCTAGATATGTTCGGTAATAATTTTTTAAGTAGTTTTTAATGTTTTGATAGCTAATTTACATTCTAGCTGTGTTCGACAATAATTTTTTAAGTAATTTTTAGTGTTTTGACAGTTAATTTACACTTTGTATGGGAGAATGGGTTGACTTCATGCATACATACTTTTTTATACTTTTTGCTGAATTAGAGTTATTGAGTTAATATAACAAAATATGTAAATTACATTTAAATTGATTTCATTTCATCTAATGTTTTGATGTTTAAAATATAAGTATAATGTTTTGAGTCTATTTGTTTTTGAAAGGATATGTTTTTTTAAGAAAAATATTTCTTCTTAGGTGTTCTCTAAATAATTTATTTTTCAAATATTTATTGCTAAATATAAAAAATATATAAAATTGTGATATTTATCTGATGATATTGTCTGTGATCCCTGGTGATTATATATGTATTTATCTATTTTTTTTTAATTATAAAATTTCACTTGTTTTTAGAAAATAATTTATTTTTCGGTAAATATTTTCCAAACAAACATTTATTGTTTGATAACAATGTTGAAAATTAATTAAAATTATAGAATTATTTAGAATTATAAGAAATTTTATATTTTAAAAACTATTATTAAATATTAAAAAATGCATAAAAATGATGAATTATGCTGGTTGCTAGTAAACCAGTAATGAATGCTAATGGAAGTGGAGACTGATAACAGTAGTGATCATCACTGAGTAGTTGTGACAGATGAGATCAACTATAGGAAACCAATTGGTAAATAATATAAAGTTAATATAATTTTGCTAGTGATTGAAAAATAATTAACTTTTTTAAAATACGAATTATCTTTTTAAAATAATTTAATTCTTTTTGAAGGAAAAATATATTTTTTTTGATTAATTTTTTTGAGTATACAAATATAAAAAATTCATAAAATATTTTCCAAATTTAGTTATTTTTCAAAGCAAACTAACCTAAGTTTGTTAACGTTTGAAAGATAATTCATCCTTTCAAGAAGGAAAGTCGTTTTCTTTCCTTACAGTTACAGGGAAAAAATAAAATAAAACTGTGATAGTTAGCCGCCACACACGACGTAAGCTGGACAAACCTCTCCACTCTCCAGAGATACACGTGTACATGTGATCCCACTAGCCACGTCAAGTTTCACTTTTTAGAAAGTTTTCTCCAGTTTTCGAGTGAGAGTTGCCCTATAAAGCCAAAAGCCCCGTGAACTGACTCATCACTCTCACCTTCTCGAGCTGCGTTATCTTCTCAAATCTATAACTCTTTCCTAATTCATTTGCCAAATTACAACAAATTCGTATTCAACAACTTTTTGATTCATGGCGTCGCTTCAAGCTACGGCTTTGACCTCTGCCGTTTGCAAAAACGGCAATGTTTCTTCTCCGATTAAGTTCCCGACTACCTCCTTCTTGCCGGCGTTTGATGTAGTCGTGGCTGGCCGTGGACTTAACAAGGACTTATCTTCTCGCTACTTGACCAGAGCTACCTTAACATTTGATCCTCCGACGACAAATTCTGATAAAATCACGCAGCAACAGAGGAAACATACTGTTGATCCTTCTTCTCCTGATTTCCTTCCTCTTCCTTCTTTTGAACAGTGTTTCCCTAAGAGCACCAAAGAATTTAGGTTACTCTTTGGATTCTTATCTCTTTAATATCCGTTTGATTTATGTTTTTTTATGTGTTTTTGATAATTATGATATGATTAATTTTTCAGGGAAGTTGTTCACGAAGAATCTGGTCATGTGCTTAAAGTTCCTTTCAGAAGAGTGCACTTGTCTGGGGGTGAACCTAGTTTTGATAATTATGATACTAGTGGTCCTCAAAATATCAGTCCACGTATTGGTATAGAGCTCACCCTTTTTTTACACGATTTACTTTTCTGAATGTAGTTAGTTAATGATAATTATGTATTTTGAACATACAGTTCTTATTAGTCAATAGTGTTTAGATTGATCCATACATCCTTTTTCTGTCAATTTGTGATTTTCTAATTTACTTATACTCATTAGTAATTGCATGGCCTGGCTTCATATTTACTGAAGTGGGCATGTTTGTTATTAATTAGTAGTCCCTGTCATTTCAAAATTAGCACTTTTAGTTCCTTAACTAATTTCAGTGAAACATGTACAATTTAGAGGCACTAGAGAGTTTTATAATATGATAGCTCAAGGATTAAAATATATGAAATTATAGGAATTAACTCTTGAATAAGTTAAAAACTTGGGAATAAAATATAGTACAAGCTTGCTAATTTTACAAACAATGACCATTGTCTTGGGATTTCGGACATTAACAAACCCCAAACACTGAATATGCAAATTTCTTTTAATTGGGACCTATGAGCTCATGATGGTACAGGCCCGTGTGTTTGAGTAATTTGCCCTACTAAAATTGTAACATACTTTGTTGTTACTTTCTTTTTCCCTCTTGTTTGCTTCAAAAGGGGAAAAGACTGGTAGGAAGTCTCTGCAATGTAGTTTGTTCTTTTTTCCTGTGGAATTTGGGAGGAAATTTAAATGCTTTGTGCAAATTTTCCTAGTTAACACTGTACCAGTTCTATTCAATGTCTTCTCATCCTAGTTGTTCTAGGCCTTTTTTTTTTTACTTCTGGCTTAGAGTGATTTTATTATTTAAGTGATTTTATTATTTAGTAACACTATTATAAATTATATTTGTTTAAACAGGACTTCCTAAACTGCGTAAAGACTGGGTTGACAGGCGGGAGAAGCTAGGGGCACCAAGATACACACAAATGTATTATGCGAAGCAGGGAATAATCACTGAGGAGATGCTTTATTGTGCTGCACGTGAGAAGCTTGACCCAGAGTTTGTGAGGTCAGAGGTTGCTCGTGGACGGGCAATAATCCCTTCCAACAAGAAGCACCTAGAGTTAGAGCCAATGATAGTTGGAAGAAACTTTTTGGTTAAAGTTAATGCAAATATTGGAAATTCTGCTGTTGTAAGCTCTATTGAGGAGGAAGTTTATAAGGTTCAATGGGCAACCATGTGGGGTGCTGACACTGTTATGGACCTTTCGACAGGTCGCCACATTCATGAGACCCGTGAATGGATCTTAAGAAACTCTGCTGTACCAGTAGGAACTGTGCCCATCTATCAAGCACTTGAAAAAGTTAATGGAATTGCTGAAAATCTTAGCTGGGAAGTCTTCAGAGACACATTGATTGAACAAGCAGAGCAGGGTGTAGATTATTTCACAATCCATGCTGGTGTTTTGCTGCGATATATCCCTTTAACTGCAAAGCGCATGACAGGAATTGTTTCTCGCGGGGGATCAATTCATGCAAAATGGTGCCTAGCCTATCACAAGGAGAATTTTGCCTATGAACACTGGGATGACATACTTGATATCTGTAATCAATACGATGTGGCCCTCTCAATTGGTGATGGACTGAGGCCTGGGTCCATATATGATGCCAATGATACTGCTCAGTTTGCAGAGCTCTTGACCCAAGGGGAACTGACCCGTAGAGCGTGGGAAAAGGATGTGCAGGTAATCTTATAATTTCTTGTGTTGAGTTTATATCAAGTGGGGCAAATTTGAAGAATAAAATCTTGTGGTTTTACATGATTCCTTCCATAGATAGATTGCTCTTTATGATAAAATGTTCTAAATCTAGCTTAAAGCTCTTGTTTGAATGCAAATGCTGTTAATTTGCTGATATCAGTAAAACAAATTCCTGGACCAACCGAATAAGTGATGTTTCATAAATATAACAGAAAAATATATTTGGAAAGTTACAGTTGTTCATTATGACTTAATAGGTTGTTTACTATTTATTATTGCAGTTATGCTCGATTGCAAAGAACTGCTTTTTTTCATAGGTGACTGAAAGTATGATGTGCTTTTTCAGGTGATGAATGAAGGTCCTGGCCATATTCCAATGCACAAAATTCCTGAGAACATGCAAAAACAGCTAGAGTGGTGCAATGAAGCACCTTTCTATACTCTTGGGCCCCTGACAACTGATGTTGCTCCTGGCTATGATCACATTACCTCTGCCATTGGTGCTGCCAATATTGGGGCTCTTGGCACTGCACTTCTGTGTTATGTCACACCAAAGGAACATCTTGGTTTACCAAACAGGGATGATGTGAAGGCTGGAGTTATTGCATACAAAATAGCTGCACACGCAGCTGATTTAGCCAAGGGTCATCCTCATGCTCAAGCCTGGGATGATGCTTTAAGCAAGGCCAGATTTGAGTTTAGATGGATGGACCAATTTGCTTTATCCTTGGACCCCATGACTGCGATGTCATTCCATGACGAAACCTTGCCATCAGAAGGAGCAAAAGTAGCACACTTTTGTTCTATGTGTGGGCCAAAATTCTGCTCTATGAAGATAACAGAAGATGTAAGAAAGTATGCGGAGGAGCATGGTTATGGTAATGCAGAGGAAGCTGTGCAGCATGGAATGGATGCCATGAGTGCCGAGTTCCTGGCTGCAAAGAAAACCATTAGTGGAGAACAACATGGTGAAGTTGGTGGAGAAATTTACCTGCCAGTTAGTTATACTAAATCCACCGAGAGGTAAATGCTAAATTCATAAAAATCTAAAACATCTCATACAATCTGTGAATCTGAACTACTTATATTAAAAAAAGATACTATTCTTTTCCACCGATATTTATAATTGCCACTTACAACTGCATCGTGCCTTCCAACCAAAGGAAATATAATTCTTATCTGAGTATTTGCTGGCTAGTGGGCCAGGAATGCTGATTATCAGAAATACAACCACAGTCCTATTATGAAGTAAAGATATCCTAAATGTTGAAAAATAGCGTGTCATTATCATATTGTTTTTCTTATGAAAATGCTTAGCCAACAGATTTAACCTTGTTAGTTTCTGATTTGTTTACTGCAGCTTATCAGGTAATTGTTTTTTATTTATTCAAAAGTCATGTTGAAATGCCTATTGTGGAATTTTCTTGCAGGGGTGTATGAGTACAAAGATATGGTTGAAGATCCTCAGAACTCCAGCAATTTGCTGCATTGTGAAGAAAGGAACATGAATCTTTTCTTTCAAGATATAGGTAAGTTGATGGTTTAGTAGTTTAGTTTGTTAAGACCTGGAGACGTTTTATCTGTGTTTGCGTCTTGTGTGTTGCAGTAATAAGAAAACAGCAATGCAATTGCTACATTTTCTATTTTATACCTATAGTTCCTTGGTTCTTTTCTCTTTTTTGGCTATTGTTTTGACGAAGGAAACGCACCAGGGGTGCCTGTGTCTGCTTTAGTACTGGCCATTTGGCTAAAGGATGGAGCAGTTCAGGCTGAGAAAGTCCCTTTGAACCTGAACAGGATAATGCCTGCGTAGGGAGTGTGCATTTTCTTTTCCCTCTTTTGTGTTCTTGCACAGGGAGATAGCTTCCTATGGCTTGGACTAGCTGATCCGTGTATGCAGATTCCCCATCGTGCCCGGGCTTTATCGCTTCAGTGGCTTCAATATAATCATGGTTTGCACTTCTCTAAAAAGCACAGAAAATTTGCTAATTCTTGATCAACCATTTTCTGAATTTTATTTACTCTGTAAGGACATCATTCAAACTAGTTAGATAGTCTATTAAATAAAATGGTGGATCACATTTAATAACAAGTAGTTATAAAAGTGAATGTCTTAAGACAATTAATTACCATTTCAAAAAGCATGACATGGCTTATGTGAAAGGAGAAAAGTTTGACACTCATGCTATGTCTAGTTTGCCGGAATGGAACGTACTCTAATGTAATAAAAAAGCACTTTTAGCGGGGAAAAAAAAATGTCTATGCTTACATAATCTCAGTGATTCTTGCATTAAAGTGGTATAAATACTTCTGAAAAAGGCCTCTTCATGGCTTATTATTATTATTATTATTTTCAAGTAGTTCGTGAATAACCTAGTGCTGAAAGATACGCATTAAGTGATGTACATAGTGATCGACATTGTAGATTTTTCATTTCTCAGCAATCTTTCTATTCCCTGTTGGCCCAATAATAGAATTCTTTACATTTATAACTTTGCCTTGCTTCTTGCACTGTGTCAAGGAAACAAAGTAAGGGGAAGAAAGGAAATAAAGAAAAGAAGTACTTCCCCCTTTTTAGTTTTTCTTTTTTTCCCCTTTTGTTCGGAGGAAGGAAAATTGTAATATATATTTTCCCAATAAATTTATTGTGAATTTGTAATATTATCTTAATTTTTTATCAGTAATAATATTTTACACTTGGAAGGGACATGTAATTTCATTTGCATAGGTCCATTTTTCGTCTTAATTATGTTTATTGAGAAGAATTATTAAAGAAATTAGTATATTAATATTATGCTCGGTGTCTTCCAACTCAATATCTTCTATTTGACTACTTCTAGCAAAGTATTTAGCTTGGCTCTTGCTTCAACTGTTGGTGGGGAGGACATTCTGAGACAAAACGAGGTTGGGCACGCAACATTTCGTGTTTAGCAAACTAGTTGCAAATTTAAGTGGAGGAATTTAGATAAACTCCGTTGCGTTGGATGGGGAGGTTGGAGATATTTTGAAGAATTAACGGTAAGGTACACCTGAGTTTAATCAATAATTTTACAAGGTAAGTTGCTTAATTTATCCATGTCAAGCACCAAACAAAGGAATTACAAATTTTGGAACTTTTCTTAGAATGACTTAAGTTCAACGAATAATTTTGTGTAATCAAGGTTTACTAATTAGAAAAAAGATCAACATAATACCATCAAGAGGGTTTAATCTTAATGCATATATATATATATATATATATAGATCGCATAAAAAAAGTCTAATCGGTATCTTGCCTGGCATTTTACTTGACCAGAATAAGTATAGGTTTTGTTTTAGAAAAAATATGAATAATCAGCCTTCAAAACTGTCTTCCTATGGATTTAAAAATGTTCCATCTGATTCTCTTTAAGGTCATCAAATGACAAGTAAAATTTAGTTCTTTATTAGTCACAAGTGTCTGTTCGGTAACATTAGCTGTTTTAACAATCATATCTCTTGCTTCCCTCCCTTTGCTCTAATTAAAAATTATTAAAACAACTAATATTACCTTTGCTCCAATTAAAAATTATTAAAACAGCTTGATGACTAATATGGAAGTTGTTCTCCCTACCCTTTATGAGGTTTAGTCGATAGTTTAAACAAATCCAAATTGCCAAGAATGAAGAACGAAAGCTGATTTTGCGGCAACAGAGTGCTGAAACGCACATCACCGTCATCCATGGTTTACTGAATATTCAGTCTTTCTTCGAAATTCTTTCAAAACTCTGTATCAATATCACCATAACGATGAAGGCATCATCTATCAGTATCAGTTTTGCAAACTCCGCTCCTCCAACCCAACTGTTTCTGAATAACAATTGCGTAATTTTATCTCACGTTCCTTTATTTGTTTAATATAATCTTTTATACTTACCTTGCTCCATTCAAGAAACTCAATCAAATACCAACTGTAGAATATAAAAGAATAGTTAGACTGAGAAGTAATCTAGAAGAATAACAAGACAAATGATATACCTAGATGCATTTTTAACAAGGAGAATGTGTAAATTGATACAAAAAACAATAAATGGAAAATATAGCAAAAAACTGTCAACGCAATATGATTCAGTTGCAGCCTGCAAATAATTCAATTGATTGTTCAGGTACAAGATGGTTCCTCTCCAAATTTTTATATATGGGTTGGCATGAACCCTAGGTCAAGGCAGCTACAAAACTCTACACATCACTCTGTCACAGTAGAATCCTCACCAGCTTCGATTCCTGAGTTACAAATCATAGATTGAAAGAACAATATCAGCATAAGGGCAACACCAAGAAACCAAAGCCTAAGAGAAAAAGGAAAGGAGGGAAAAAACAAATTCAGCATCTTGCTACAACCACAACTACCATTAACATACTACGATGAACAAAACCAATGAGGAAAAACAGTATAAATAATAAAGAAATATGTCAAACTCAAAATACTCTAAGTAATAGCCAACCAACTTTTGGTATTAACATTTAAATACCAAAGTAATTCTTGTACAGATAGAGAACTGAAAATACCCAATAATACTTCTATGACCATTTGCATTTATTTAGATGAAAGCCACATAAATAGGGATACTTAACAAATAGTACTTACATTGCTACTATTACCATGAATCACACCATAGGAACTTAACAAATGATCACAGATGTACTTTGTTTGATCTCCAACCACGATATTATATTCATATAAGCCAATTAGGGCTGTAAACAAGCCGAGCTCATTTGAGCTTGAGCTCGGCTCGATAAGCTTATTGAACGAGCTCGAAGGAGCTTTTATTGGAGCTAAGTCTCAAGTAGCTCATGAGCAGCTTGTCTCATTTACAGCTCTAATGCCAATGCATAAGGGTGTTCCCATTTATGGTGTGAATCTATGCACATCCTCAACATCTAGGTTTTGTTAAAAAACGCAATTGAATCATCATAGACATGAAGGTAACAAAACTCCTATATATATTATGCTAATTTTCAAGATAAGTCAATTAGAACTTACAATGTACCCATTCATCCTTAATTATAGCAAGCATCAGTAACTACTAACTTGGCCACTCCAATAACTGATACACACATATATTCTCATGTAATCTATTCTAGCTAAAGAACAATTAATAATATTCAAACTAAGGAAGTAAAAAGAAACAACTAACCTTCACCTCCTTCTTCTTCTGATTCTCCCTCTTCTTCCTCATCATCTCCGCTCTCTATCTCCACATCCACTCCATACCTTCCGTTCAAGAAATCAACAGCATCTGGCGTTAAAACCAACTTATCAGAATTCAAAATATCAAACAAATTCAAAGTCCGTGGAGTCAACATTCTCAAAGTCCCAATATTCCTACTCGATAACCCAAGATTATCATTAACGTCCATCATCAAAAACATAACTTTCTCTTTTGGGTCCAATCCCCACCGTTTCATAGCCGCAATGAACTCCTTTGTCTTTGGTTTCTCAAAATTTTCCCCAAATTCTTCGACACAAATCATACTCTCCGTCGCGCTCGACAATGCTGTAGAAATTGCCAATCTTTTCTCCTTTTTGTTAATCCTTATAGACCAATCTTTGGGCTTTGGACCAAAAATGACTCCTCCACCGGGTCGGAGAGGTGTTCGGTTGGAACCACGGCGAGCACGGCCAGTTTTCTTTTGTGGGTAAGGTTTTCTACCACCACCTCTAACTTCTCCACGAGTGAGGGTGGAGGCGGTGCCTCGACGTTTGTTCTGCTGGTCAGTGATGATAGCACGGTGAACGACGGCTCGTGCGGTTTCTGGAGGAGCGGACTTGAGATCTAAGAAGGTTTCGCCGATTTTTTCACCAGTGAAGGAGAGGATTGGAATGGTTGCCGTTTGGCAAGAGATGGAGAGGCGTTTAAATTGAGAATTGAAGGAATTGTTTGGCTTGGAGAGAGAAGTTAGTTTAGGAATTTGAAACAGAGAGGAAGAGAAGAAGGAAAGAGAGGTTGGTGGTGGTGCTCTCAAAGGGGCTGCCATGGAAAGATTTAGTGAGAGAGCGCGAGGGAAAGAACAGAGATGATGTTTTCGTTATCCACTCGTCATTTTTCTATCCATTGTTGGGGAAGTAGTTTAGTGCAGAGCTGAAACGCGGCGTTTTAAGTAATGAAACTGTTTGTTTAGCGTCAAAACAAAAATAAGAAATAATCCTCATTTTGCCCTCTAAATTTTAGAGCAGTTTACAATTTTCTTAAAAATAAACTTTTTTTATAATGGTCTTTATTTTTTAAAATAAAAAAGATTACATCAAATTATCAAAACCGTGGTAAAATACGCGCCAGGTTTCAACAACTATTACAATCCAATTCACCTGGTAAACAGTTGAGTTCTTCACACAAAACAAGAAATCAAAAATCTCCCAGAAAATTTCACTCGAATTGAGTCCTCCTTTCTTTAAGAATTCGAGATTCAATCTTCAATTGAAAAGATTTTGCTGTAGATGGAGACCCAAAAGCCTCAAATTTATCACGAGAAGCAAAGATTGCAATTTTGCCTCTTACATGCCCTCAACAATCTGTTCCAGGTATGTATCCCTTTCTCTCTTTTAAATTTTAATATTCTGCTGAGTCTATTCTTATTAATCACAAAACCCAACAACATTTATTAATTTTATGACTACCCGTTTACTTGATTCAGCTGACGGAGGCGTTTACTAGAGCAAGCTTAAATGCGATTGCTGAGAAACTCGTTTTGGATGATCCAAGCAAGCAGAGTTGGACACCCTTTTCTATAGTCTTCAAGCCTCACCACAATTCTTTCACAGGGAACTATGACATTAATGTCTTAATTGCTGCCCTTGAGGAGAGAGGTAAGACTGTTGTTTGGCATGACAGGCGAAATGGGGCTTCTTCAATTGAGCTTGATAACGATAATGACTTGTTTGGTATAATTCTAAATGTTCAAGTTAGAAGGTATGCTGGGTTTTGGAAGAGTAGGCATTGGGTTGCTTTGAGAAAGATTGGTGGGGTTTGGTATAATTTGGATAGTGATCTTAGTGAGCCTATGGCTTTTCAGGATGCTGATGATTTTAGGGGATTCTTGGATTATATTATTAGGCAGGGTGGGGAAATTTTGCTTGTCATGAACAAGAAAGAGTGATCTCTCTTTGCTTTAGGTTTTGAGTGGTGATAGAATTTGCCTTTGTATATGTCAATCTTTTTCCTGTAATTACACTTTAAATGCAGAAGGAATTAATAGTTGCTTTATTTTCTTTTACAATGTTTTTTAAAAATTGTTTGTCCATTTATTAGAGTCGTTTATTTAGTTTGTGTCTAGTTCTTGAACTTTGCACTCGATTTAGAAGCAAATTAATAAAACGGTATGATAACTTATTGCTCATAATCATTTTAATCTAAAATTTTCCTCCAATAGTGGTCTTTAAACACAATTTATTCTTGTTTTCTCATTGATAGGAGGCCCTTCTCATCTTTCAGTCTTAGGAAACAATGCTGCATCTTCAAGGTTACATGCCCTTAATTACGAGCATGAAATTCTTGATATCTGCCATTTAATGAAGCACTTATAGCTGATTTGACTCCATTTTGAGCAGTGATTTTGAAATGTTGCTATGTCATGATTTTTATTTCTAGTAGTTAGTCTGGTTGGAGTTCAGAGAAGATGGTTGACCAAAAATACATATTCTGATAGCAACAGCAGAATTCTGTCACTTTGAAAACTTTGCTGGTTTTTGGTTGATCACATTTTGTAGTCCTGAATTGCACGTGAACATTGTACTTGGCTCATATTCTGGTATATTTTTCGCATTTTTGTAAACTCCACCTAAATCAATCGCGTTGGGTGAATTTTTTTTTTTTTTTTTTTTTTGGTGTGTGGTATATTAAAATTGCATTTTAGTAAGTGTATTTGTGTTGGTACTCTCACTGCAGTAATTTACTGCTCAAATATTAGTCTAAAATTTTCCATAAAAAAGTGATCTTTGGGCCTTTCCATCTTCCAATCATAGGACGCATGGATTGTACTTCTTCATCTTTGCCAAACAAGAGCTAGTGGTGATATGGCCTGCTTGAAGAGAGGGTCAAGCTCCCCTCTCTGCATTTTTAGTTGCTTCCTTTCTACTTTGTTTAACTAAATATACATTTATAATTAGGCAGGGAAGGAAAGAGCGTGGTAGTGAAGTATGTTACATAAGGAAATGAAAGCACTTCCAATTAGACAAATAAACGACAATGAAGTTAAACCACATAACTAACCTGGTTATTTATGACAGATGAGGAGAGTTAATAATCACCTGAATGCACGTGTGAAAAGTTGGTTTATAATGGAAGTGCCAGGGTAGGTAGAGATGTTACTGGAAACATCATATATACGAGTTTTTTGTACAGTTTTTTTCCCCCTTTAATCTCTCTCTGTATCTCTCTGTGTGTGTCTCTCTCTCTCTTGGCTGTGTGTACCAATTGAAGCAAAATTAAGAATAAGTCGTGGGGGCATAATTGCAATTTTAATTTTATGTTGGCTATGTATTTTTCTTCAGAAATGAAAATTGTATTGAGGTAAATATTTTTGTTGTTACTGCAAAATGTCATGTATCAATAAGAATAGCATGCTTTCTAATCTTCATATGTTGTTTTGATGATCTATACAATAATCTTGCACCATCTTATCAAGTTAAAGTAAATGATTTCCTTTTTTCTATATCTTTACACTATTCTTGTTTCGTTCTCTTGTCGTGAAGGTGCTGCTTAGGGAACTGAGACCCTTTATTTTTTTGGTCTCTACCTCCTATTACTACTTTTTAATATTCTTCTTACCTACCTTAGACTTCTATTTTGTATGTTGGTGTATGAGAACTAAGAATTGAATCTTAAATAAGGAAAAGTTATTTCTTTCAAAAAAAAAAAAAAAAAAGGAAAAGTTATGTGAATTAAAGGTGTTGACATGTCAAAAAGTTTTCTTAATTATTATATGCTGATTGGATGAGCCACCCTGGCAGATTTTTCCAAGGATACCCTGCTGTATCCTCCTTTTGAAAAACTGAAGGAATCCCTAAAATATTCATCACCTTTAACTTTTCTCCCTCTCAAGACCATGTATGAGGTTTGAAGCCTGAAAAGCAAGAAAAACTGATGAGGGGCAAAACTTTTTCTTTTCAACTCTCCTAGTTTCCTCTAACCTACTGTTTGGTACCCAAAATTTGCAAGAATTTAATTAAAATCTATGATAGTTTGCTAATTCTCTCGTTTGGCATGATCGAATTGATAGAATTCCATTTATATAAATCCTTTCAATCTGAAAAAGATATGATGAATTGATCTTTGTTGATTGCACTTTTTTGGAATAATTCTTGCGCACCAAATAGAGCCTCAAGGCAAGGTTTTCAAGGGAGCCTACTTCCTGTCAAATCTTCCTGTTAGATGCAACCATGTGATTTTGTTGATGTTGAATAATGCCCTCGTGTGCATGGTATATAGGTGCTTTCTTTGTTTAGACCTAAATTTTGTTATTGTTTGTCCCCACTAAATAATACTATAGTAGCTTAGATCTCTATGTTTCATTTGTAGTCTTGCAGGAGCATCTTCTTGTATATGTCATTATGTGTGTGTTTTTGTGAAGAAAATCAAATCTCCATTATTGTATGTTCATTTAGAATATGAAATGTTGTCACTCTCCACAAAGAAATGAACAAGCAGAAACTGAATAAACTTTTCTGTATAGGAAACTGATGACTTTGCATTTTAGAACAATTCACTGTTGCTCGTGTCCCGTGCAAGCTACAGTTAATTGCAGTTATTAATGCCCTCTTGAAAAGAACTTACAAGAAACCTAAACCTCAAGTATTTGATTTTGTTATTAGGCTCCTTTCACATTTTACTTTATATTGACATAACAAATGTCTTTTTCAATTGTTGAACTGTGCTGGTGTTTTCTTCTTTTATATACATCAAGATTTTCTACCTCTTGTGCTCTTAATCTCTCTCTGTCTATCTAGTGCACGAGTGAGTGCAAATTCCATCAGAGACACGAACTATAGTCATGTCAAGAACGAGTGATCAAGTGAATCAAAAATCAGGTATGAGCAAGAAAGCCTTCTTCTGGAATCGAAACTGTATTAGTAATAGAGTTGCTGGAAAGAAGAGGCTTGTCAGATGCAGTGGATTCAGGCTAATAGAAAGATCAGAACTGTCACCTCTCAAGTTTCTCAAGCGTATCGGCAGTAATGTGGTAAGAGCTTTATGTTCATGCAGGCGACCTTCTCCTCGAGTTTCTTCATCGAGAAGACAAAGGCCATCTGTAACTATGGCTTCCTCTGATAGTCACAAAAGCGAAGCCATAGAAGATTGCATTGAGTTCATCAACGCATCTTCTTCTTTTGCAAGGTCAAATTCTGCCACTGGAAATGCTATTTAAACATCTGAATTTCTCTCTCTTTCTTTATAAAGTTTAAATCTGGTAGCTTCACATATTTTACAAATTCTGTGACATTAAATGTTATAGTGGTTAACTCTGTTCAACCAAATTCTCCAGAAAACAAGAGTCTGTACAGGATCAATACAAGCCAAGCCAACCTTCATGAAAGAAAAGAAAACACCATTAAAGGATGGGTTTGGTCATAATAAGCTTCGAGAGCTGAGTTTCAATAAAAAGGCACAGCTTTATCTTCTTCAAACAATTCACGTCAAAGTAGCAAAGCGCAGGGTAAGATGGACCAATGGAGACGGAGGTGTTGGTAACTCACACCGCTTGTGATAATTAGGTTTGTGATAAAAAAAATACAAGTACCATCGCCATGAATAAACTCAGTAGTTTTCCTTCCAATTTCTGAAATCCTTCAATCTGTATATACCTTATGGAATTCAAAATAGTATAATTATAATAATCCCACGATTTTAAACCACCAATAATTATGATTTTAAAAAAAGTTTGTTCAAACTCGTTTGATAAGTTTAACCAATTACGAGCCTTTCTCTTTCTTATATTTGTCAAACTATAAAATGAGCATTCAGCTACGTATGAGCTTAATATTTTGAGTTCAAATGGTGATCGAGCATGAACATATTTTTTTACCAAGCTGAGCTCGAGCTTAACATCCGCAATGTTCTCAACAAAAATAAGTCAATTTCATTATAGTTTAGTACAATTTATAACTTCTTGTTGTATAACATATTCTTCAATCCTCCGTTAATGTCTCCATTAGATTTTGTACTAACGAAGTTCTAAATTTTCTTATACATATAACCAAATCAAACTCTTAATTTAGTTTATTTTAAAAAATTATCAATCTTAATTCATAAATTAAACTCATAAGAAATATAAGTTAAACATATGTTTAGGTTATTAGAATAAGATTTGATTTTTTTTTTTTTTTTCTTTTCTTTCAAGCGCAACACTGAAATAAAAAGTGATTTATCTGATTTTTTTTTTCTAACTAACTAAAAAATAACAAAATCTTAATAAAAGGAGTTTTTCGATGAATAATAATAATAAAATAAATCAATTATTTAATTAATTTCTAAAAAGAAAATCTTGATTTATAAATTTTTACCAAATTGTAGCAACTAAATAATAATCTATCCTATGGAATGGATCTAACATACTGATTTCCAAGACTTGGGCGGTGTTCGGTAGCTTTTTAAGTTAAACCTTAATTTTTATATTGTTTGATGGACCGGCTCTTACAAGTTAAATTAACTTTTTATAAAAAATTAACTCACTTGACATTTATAAAACTTTAAAATTTTTTTTTATTTATAAAAAGTAGGATTACGGAAGCGAAACTATAAAAATTGAAAAATAGTTTTTCTTTGAAATCCAACCAAATTGGTTGGTTCGGTTCGATACATATTGCTTCGATCATACAATTTGATTTTGCTCAGAAAATAAGTTTTTTTTATCAATAGGTTTTCAAAAACTGAAATTGAAAATCAAATAATGGAAAATAATTCAATTGAATTTAATTTAATTTTCAATTTTTTTATAAATTTGCTGACCCTAATAAAAAGGGAAGCATAGCCCAAGCAAATTACATCATTGGGTATAAAACTCCATTTTCATCATGCAACAAGAAGGATTATATTACTAAATTATGAGAAGCTGAAGGGTGAGAAAATCAAGATTCCCTGAATAACCCATCTAAGAAAAAAATACGATCAACGTAATAAATCAAGATTTAACAATTAATTTTAAGATAATCAATTATAAATTAACTATTCTATAAATAATATATATGTTAATTATATTATTGACCTAGTTTATCTAGAAATTTCTCCAATGCCTATGGCCCTATGGTGCATTATTGCAAAGACAAAAAAGTTCACTTAATAGCTAATATTGTTCTTCCATTAAATCAAAATTCATATAGTTCATATAAGGAGATGAAAGAAATTAAATTTAAAAAAAAAAAAAAAGAAAAGAAAGTAATTTAATGTGCAACAGCAAGAAACCACATACATCTTAAATTAGAGTTCAAGAATCATTAAAAGATCCAAATGAGAGATTGAGAAGAAAATATAAATTACATATAAATATATAACAAATCTTGATTCATTCTTTCTTGGCAAACAGTCCACCAAACACACCATTGCCACCATTCTTCTTCTTCTGAGGAATAGACACAGAGTTCCGGCCGCGGCCGGAGGTGGTGCCACTACTATTCTTCTCCTCTACTTTCTTGAGAATTGGATCAGTCTCATAAAACTGATCTTCCTTTGCTAAATTTCCAAGAACCCAATCAAGAAAACTCTTCTCTTCTTTGCTGCCTCCTGCTTCTTTTGTTGCTGTGGCTGCGTACACTCTAACTTTAGGAGGAGCAAAGACAATTGGAAGAGAAGCCATTAGTGTCTTATCTAGTTGTAGTTTTTGCTCTGTTTCTTTTCTTGCTATGAGAAGAAGATGGTTATGGTAATTTATTTTCTTTTTTCTTTTTTATTGGCTATTGGTGGACTGAATTATTAGCCGTTGGATTGGAAGTGAGAGATGGAGGAAGTATTTGTGACACGAGGCCTCCACAAGTGGCTTATCTTGATTGTTGTTCTTGTGTTATTTTTTTAATGTTTTTTTTATTTTTTTTTTTCTTTTTAGAGGTTGAAAATAAGAAAAAAATCCAAAGGAAAATAAGGGTGTGGATTTGACACGTGGCATGGCGATAACCTCTGAGCTTTTGATGACAATTTGATTGCAAGTGGGTCTTTTAAGGGCTTGAGCCCAAATTAATAGTTTGGAATCATTGGAATTCAATCTCAGGGTTACGAGATTGGGTAATTAATGAAAATGAAAGGCCTCAAAGGCCCAAATCTGTTATGTAGTAATAGCCATTTGCACAAATTTTTAATAATTTAGTATTTATTTTAAAAGAAACGTGAAAATTTCATTAAAAAGAAACATAATACTAATACGAAATGCTGATATCAATTAGCAAGTTTTTATATTTTTAAATAAATAATCTAATTATAAACTACTTATATAAAAAATAAAAAATATTAACTTGATTTGAGAGATTCAATCGGATTGATAGACCGCTAGACTTATCCCACCAAGAGCATGTACGTTTTACTTGGTGAAGATAAAACCGGTTTTACTTTATGGTCTATAGGTTCAATATGAAAATTTTCAAAATTCTTTCATCTATTAAAAAGGATATTCGCATCTCTGTATGTAGTATTATTCAAATAACAAAATAATGCAAAATAAAATTATCATGAAATTGACAATAATAACCTCAAAAGATTAATCAAAGATTTAGGGTCTACCAAAACAAATAGACATGAGAATGAATACCCAATAGCTGTTAAAAATAAAGAGAAAAGGACATTCGGATCTCTGTCTGCAGTACTATTCAAATAACAAAATAACGCAAATAAAATCATCATGAAATTGACAATAATAACCTCAAAAGATTAACCAAAGATTCAGGATCTACCAAAACAAATAAATATCAGAATGAATACCCAATAGCTGT
Source organism: Jatropha curcas (assembly GCF_041381405.1). NCBI lineage: Eukaryota > Viridiplantae > Streptophyta > Magnoliopsida > Malpighiales > Euphorbiaceae > Jatropha > Jatropha curcas. The sequence goes on along the minus strand of NC_143155.1, from coordinate 370,053 downwards.
TAAAAATAAAGAGAAAGTTTAAGAAAATATTTTTTTATTTTTAAAAATTTTTATTTTTTAATATTTTAATTTGCCATAAACTAATTTAATCATTTGATACAAAGAAAAGTACTAGGTTTTAGTAATAGCTAGTTATTTGCATAATCAAGTATTACTCTTTTATTTTTTACGGGTTTCCGCGTTTGAATCAAGAATGATATTCGGATAAATATTTTTTAAATTTTACTCTAATTTAGTGATAAAAAGAGAAATGTTCATCTCTAATGCTAAAAAAAATTGCAAACAGAGAGAAAAAAAAAGTGTATTGAAAAATAAAAACAATGGTACTTAGGTAGAAAAATAGTTAATGTACTTTTTGAATAATAATAATTTGTTGATTGAGGTTTTATTTTGCATTTAAATATAATATAACAACATTTTGCATTGTATTTGAATTTCTTTTTTCTTATTCATTGGGAGGTTCCATTGACTAAAATAACAATGCGAGCTACACAATATGAATAGCCATCCACTGAACTCATCAAATTGGTGAAAATACTTGTGTTCGAAAGGACTCGAACTCAACATGAAATTAACATTTGAATATTTGTTTTCAATGTGACATTCCAAATGAATATACAAATAAAATTATACATAATTCCTTGCCAATATATATAAAACTTATAGTCAAATAAAAATTGAAATAAGATAATAAAAAATTTATAAAAAAGATTTTGTGACTTGTACATGGGAGACATTGTTGCTATAGATATGTCTATATTTAGAATTATTTGAAACAAAAGCTTGGTAACCGAGATTGAATTAGAAAGCTAAAATTCTAAGGTTTGGTATTAATTTCCCCTACGAAAGGGTAAAAGGAAACTTTTAGGTTCTTTCTTTCTGTCTTTCTTTCTCTCAAAGTTACATTTTTTCTTAGTACCAATGAAGGGTAGAGTCAAATGCTTTACCTTCTATTATATCTATGGTCTCAGACAGACAGATATATATATATTACACGTCTAGCTTTTGGGAAAAAAAAAATTGAAAAAAAAAACATTTTCTCAATGTAGTTAAACCCACTCTAACCACTCTCTTTCAATTTGGACCATTCTTGCTTCCTTTGGACTGCTGGCATTAAGTTCATTTTACTCTAACTTTATCTAACTCACCGCAGACATAAACACAGTAGCCTAGGAAGAAAACAAGAGGAGCTTTCCTTTTTTTTTGAATAATATATATATGGGTTGGTTTAATATGTGAATATTGTATTATATAGTATGATCAAGATGAATTTGCTCAATAGAAAATTGAGAAATTGTACATTAATGAGGTTTCAAATGCATATGTTGGAAGAACTTAGGTTATTATCATATCTATTGAATAAGGTACATGATTTATGTAAAATACCCCTTTGAAGAGGTATTTTACTAAAAATGAGAAATTTTTTAGAATAAATATACTTTCCAAAAACTTTAGATAACTAGTTTGGAGGGGTATTTTAGTAAAAAAATTATTGTTTTCAAAATGACCTTTGTCAACTGACCGTTTATAACAGTTAGGGGAATATTTTGAGGAAAAAGAAATATAAATATCGGTCTCCACGTGTTAATTAGATAATATTTATCATTTTCTTTTCAAATGGTCAGAAATATCATCGTTTGAACTGTAATTAATTTGGTGTATAGGTCCTACATCGAGTGTACGTAAGTCTTTTTCTTGTTAGATTAGTTTGCGATACTCAACATCCAACCTTGACAATCTTAGTTATTTTGTTAATTATTGAAATTTTTCGGTTTGATTTGATTTATGATTTTATGCAAGTTTAATTTTTTATTTTTAATGTAATATAAATTACTAAAATCCTACCAAAAAAAATAAAACAATAATTTTCAAACAATTTACGTTAGGAATAAACCGAGTTTAGACAAATTTTATCCTTTTGTATTATATAATAAATTATAATTAACAATTGAATTGAAATTATATATAGAATCAACTTTTTAATTTATAATAAATTTAATCAATGTCTTAATTTAACAATAAATATGAATCTGGATGTCTATGTGTGTGGAAGAAACGGTTTCGTATAATAAATCCTTTTTTTTTTTTTTTTTTGCTTCCAAGAAACGCAACACCGTTTTGATAAAATGTATCTTTGTCTGTTTCTTCACTATCAAGTGATATATCTTTGGGATTAAATTATGATTTTCTTTTCAATGTAATAAGATAATAAATTTTCATTTATGGAAATGAATTACATAATTAATAATAAACAAAAATAAAATCTTACAAACTACAAATCACATACTTAGATATAACTTGAAAAATTATAATTCACAATAGCTCATATATTTTATTTAATATATATTATCTATAATAATATATATAAATTTATTAATTGAAGATATATATCAACTAATCAAAAAGAATATTAGTATAATTTATATTTAAAATAGTTATTAAATATTTTTTTAATAATTAAATTGACTTACAGTGCCATAATTATTCTTATTTCTTAACTTTAACATATGAATACTAATAAACAAACTGTTTTCTAATTAATGTATTTTTAATTGTTCTTGTTGAATTTTATTATTAGCAACTTTCTAATTGATATATTTTTTAACCCTTTCTATTTAATTTTCAATATTATATGAACATAAAGCAAATATATGTAGTAAAAATTATTACACTAACAAAACCTTAATTAGGTTATAAAATAAGTTATCCATCCAAAAATAAATTAAATAACAATAAATCAATATAAACAAAAAAAAGTTATTTTTCTTATATTTGATGGACCAAATAATAATAAAAAAGCATAAAATATCATACAATTCCACATGTGGCAATCTACAGTAGAAGAGAGAAACTTGCTTAGCAAATAAATGGGCAAAGAACACACCAACCCTTCAAAGCTCATTACTACAAGTATTTTGCGATGCAACTACTCAGGCGACTCTAATAGAAACCAGTAGCAATCGGTTTATGGTTTTCTTGCATATTCTTTCAGCCACAGTGTCTATCAAACCAACATCAACCCAATTGTTCTAAATTTCTCAACAACTTTCTCCTAAAAAATTTCTTTTAATACCATTCTTTATATATAACTCTTCCATGTCGTCTCTTTCACTGTCTAAATCTTAACACCATAACCATCAAATGGAGATCTCACCTTTCTTCTTTACCTTAGCAACTGTTACATTTGCTTATCTCTTTTGGTTCCATCTTCTTGCTCGTAAACTTACCGGTCCTAAAGTATGGCCTATAGTAGGAAGCTTGCCTTTTCTTTTCAAGAACAGAAGACAAATCCATGATTGGATTGCTAGTAATCTCCGGTCTACCGGAGGTGCGTCGACTTATCAAACGTGTACTATAGCTCTCCCTTTCTTTGCTCACCGGCAAGGATTTTATACTGTCACTTGCCATCCCAAGAACTTGGAACATATTCTTCGAACACGATTCGATAACTATCCCAAGGGTCCTCATTGGCAAACTGCATTTCATGATCTTCTTGGGCAAGGGATTTTTAATAGTGATGGAGATACTTGGCTTATACAACGTAAAACTGCAGCTTTAGAGTTCACTACGAGGACTTTAAGGCAAGCAATGGCTCGATGGGTTAACCGGACAATCAAGTCTCGGTTATGGAGCATTTTGGATAAAGCTGCTAATGAAAAGATTGTAGTAGACTTGCAAGACTTGTTACTCCGGTTAACTTTCGATAATATATGTGGACTCACCTTTGGTAAAGATCCTCAAACACTCTCTCCAGAATTGCCTGAAAACCCTTTCGCTGTCGCCTTTGATACTGCTACAGAAGCTACGCTTCAACGGCTTCTTTATCCTGGTTTCTTATGGAGAATTGAGAAGATTTTAGGAATTGGAGCTGAGAAGAGACTAAAAAAGAGCCTTAAAGTTGTAGAAAAATATATGGACGAAGCCATAGCAGTACGTAAAGAAAATCCATCAGATGACTTATTATCAAGATTCATGAAGAAAAGAGACGTCGATGGTAATCATTTTCCAATCTCAGTTCTCCAAAGAATTGCTCTAAACTTCGTTCTTGCCGGCCGCGACACCTCATCAGTTGCTCTTAGCTGGTTTTTCTGGCTAGTCATGAACCATCCTGAAGTTGAAGCCAAGATCGTTCAAGAAATATCAGCTATACTTGAAGAAACTCGAGGAAATGATCATCAAAAATGGCTTGAAGAGCCTTTAAACTTCGATGAAGCAGATAAATTAATCTACCTCAAAGCGGCATTAGCTGAAACCCTCCGGCTATACCCTTCAGTGCCTCAAGACTTCAAATATGTTGTATCAGATGATATTCTACCGGACGGTACATTTGTTCCGGCTGGTTCAACTGTTACCTATTCTATATATTCTGTAGGGAGAATGAAGAGCATATGGGGTGAGGATTGCCTGGAGTTCAATCCAGAGAGATGGCTATCAGCAGAAGGAAACAAATTTGAACCTCCTAAAGATGGTTACAAGTTTGTCTCCTTCAATGCAGGACCCAGAACTTGTTTAGGGAAGGACTTGGCTTACCTGCAAATGAAGTCTGTAGCTTCTGCAATACTGTTGCGTTACAGGTTATCTCTGGTTCCCGGTCACCGTGTCCAGCAGAAGATGTCTCTTACATTGTTCATGAAGAATGGGCTTCGTGTGTTCTTGCATCCTCGTATGCTTGCATAGGTGTGGGGTGCTGTCTTTCTCTCAACTGTGCATTAATATGGAGGCTTCACTGAATATATAAGGGGTAATATAGTGATTTAGTCATACATTTTCTTCCCTTTCATTGCTTTCTGCTGAAGGGCATATAAGTTTTATATATATATAATTTGTTTTGATTTTCATGTTTACATTTGTTGTTTGTTTTGGGGGCATACTAAAAAGTGATTGTCTTGTAATGTTCTACATTCCATGTCAACATGATGTGGGTTTTCGTATAATTGTTTCAATAAAATACACATTACACTCTTGTTAACATTAATCCTCAGAAAAACAGCCAATGGAAGATTTATTCGATTGGATGCTTGAAATAAGAGCCTAATGCATAAATTTGATCATATACTTTCAACGATTATTCTTTTGGCTCCTAAACTTTCTATGAGAAACATAATGACTCTGCACTTTCACGTTTCATTTATATTTATTACTGAAATGTGAAAGTAGTCATGATTCAAACTTGTAAAGTTTAAGGGGTCATAAGGATAATCGGCTAAAATTTAAGGTTAAATTTATGTATTAGGCCTTGAAATAATTGAGTTACAACAAGGATCAAGTAACATAAAACATCATAAGATTGCTTTGTTAGAATTGATTATAACATTTACAAGCTGTGTGGAGACACTTTACAAATGAATCCCTGTTCTACTGTTTCATTTATGCACAACAGCCGCTGGCGGTTGCAGAATTTCCAAATTTGAGCTCTTCAATGGCATTCAGAAAATTTGCCTGAGTCCTAAAGCATTATGGAACGGTTATCCCTCAAGTATATCTTTGTTCATTTCTTGTCTTTTTAATTTTCTCTCCAATCAATCGTGTGAAACTCGTGTTCTGACTCGTGAAGGGGAAGACTGGGCCCGACTCATTTTAATTTTCATTTTAGTCCACTATTTTCTCACCAGTCGAGAAAAGGTTCCAAACAACAGTTCCAACCAAATAGAGACTAACTGAAACCTTGAAAACATCATCCCAAGAACCTGCAAATGTGTGAAGGTGGAGAATAAAGAATCAGCTGAAGTAAAACTTTTATGTTCCCAAATGTCAATAAAGAAGGTGGTGATTCTCACCACAATAAAATCAGCCAACGTAGTTTTATTATCTCAAAAGTTTCAAGAAAGCTTGAAAATGAAGGCAATGATTCACCAATGAACCAAAAGTATAAGCAGGGTATGAGGACCTTTTCTTACCCATTCTGTTGAAATAAGGACAATATCTAGTCCAAGAATGTTTTCTTATTTGGGAATTAGTAGGTGGTAGAAAACAAAACGTAACCACTAAGAAGAAAGGCATATCCTTGATTGACAAACAAATTTAACTCTACCATCTATAATGTTACTAGGCTCTCTCGACCATGCAAAAACAAAGTTTTACACGCGACTCATGCCTTCCATTTGAGCACAAGTAGAAATAGACTAGATTAATGGCGAGAATGAGCTAGGAATATTTGGTTAACTTAGAGGAAGCGTGATGTGTCTCTTAGTAACAGCTAACACACGATAGAATAAGGTCTTACCATGTTGCAAGATGTAACCTGTAGCTGCTGTTCCAAAGACGCCTGCTAGCACACCAGCAGTATTGGATAGACCTAGCAGAACTCCCTGTTATGCAATAACACCCATTAGTTCTCTAAGTGGAGGACCAATGACAGAACTGTGACGCATTACTGGCAATTAGGATGTGCTAAAATTCATGAACCATTTGGTAGAAACCCAATGGTAGGCGATTGATATACTATATAATATGAGAAGTAAAACCTCTCCCACAACCTACAATATATCCCTCTCCAACACCAAATGGTTGGGTTACAATTAAACCACATATAAGTACTAGAAGAATCAATACTTACAGAATATCTAGGAGCAATATCTTGATGATTTGAATATAAACCAGACTGGGAGAATGCATCAGTTCCCTGCCAAGAAAAATACTAATAAGGTTTACATAGAGTGATATATTGTTTAAAAAAAAAAAAAAAAAAAAAGAGATGTCATTTGTGCATAAAATAAGAAAAAGAAGATTTACAAAAACAAATTTCAGGATATAAGATTTCTCAGAGTTGGGATAAATTAAATCTTATCTCAAGTCGCGTGTTGCCTGCTAAATTACAAAATAATACTAGAGACACAATAATATGAGAAACTCAAAAGGTAACAAAATATAAAAAATCAGAAGTTTAGTTTTGGAATATTAACCTTGCATTTTATGCAATAACTATTTATTAAACTTCTTTTTCCTTTAAATTTAATGCTTTAGTGTACAGGGCAAACCTGACTGCACGCCATGCAGAGTACAGCCATAGCAGGAGAATCAATATGGCTCAATTGAGTTAAGAAAAAGGCCGGGCCAAGAAATCCAATTGTTTGCATGATCTGCCAAGAGAATACAGGGCATGTTCTATTAAAGCATACGAGTTGAATGGCGAGATCTCACCAAATGCATTTGTTCTTCAAGCCATGTAAGAAGCAGAATACACAGAGAGGAGAGTGAGAGAGGGAATCACCGGATTTAGCACGACTATTAGTAGGTAATAAGTTGCAATATAAGAAACTGAGCAATACCTTCCGAACTGTTGTTACAGAAAAACCTTTGCTCACCAGTGTATCAGCAATCCACCCTCCAAGATTTGCTGAAAATGCCATTGTAAGCCAAGGCAAAACACAGAAAAGCCCAGATTCTGTAAGATTGAACTTCAGGACCTATATGGCAAGACAAGGAAAAATAATAAGATCCACAGTTTTCAAGAAAAGTTTCCTCTGTAAGTACTATAGTTGTAAGCTGTGACTTCTCTTTTACAAGTTGTCGATAATAACAGCAACTCAAACATGAACACACTGATTAAAAATTGCCAACAAAATTGGCAAGCAGAAAACAGTAGCTTTACGAGCAATAGTGCCATGATAAGGACAAGATAGTTTATTTAAAAGGAAAATAAAAAAATGTAAAACTAATTCATTCCCTACTAAATGCATGGCATACAACTGGCTCGCTCTCAAGAAGCAAATGAATGACTTCACATTGACAATTCGCACCCAGCCATCAGATACCCCAAAAACACACACAAATACGAGGTCTTTGCCTCACAGAAAGATTATTTGTTTTCTTTTGATGCTCCTGCAGTATCATAGCTACACAGACCATGAAGAATATCACATGGCCAAAGGTTTCTTTATTGACTCTTTCATTTATGCAGCTAAAACTAAATTATTGACAGAAAACATCAGCAACCAAGACATTACTATCCTAATGGACAAGGTCATATGAATAAGTTAGACTGAAAAAGCAAGTGTACATTTGCTAGAGGACATACTCTCACAACATTGAAGCATATATTATGATGGAAAGGAAGACTTACTTGGTTGTAATATGTTGGCATCCATGTTAGAAGAATAAATGTACCCCAATTGTGACAGAAGTGAGACACTATTAGGGCCCATACAGGTGGTTTTGACAAGATTAATCCCCAGGGTATTGATTTAACAGGTTCTTTAGAAACACTGTTTGCAACAATAAGCTGCTTTTCTTTTGGCTGGAGCTTAGGATCATCAAGAGGTGAACTGTATGCCTGTTAAAAGAAAAGGCAAGAAAATGACGATTCGAAAAGAAAAAAGGAAAGCAAATTGATGAAAGGAAACATAGTTTTTCAATGCTGTTCTTGTGGGTAGACAATTTCATAGTTAAAAGAAACTCACGTTCATGATCACAAACTCCTCAAATATCTAAACCTTTGTTTGAAATGGTATTTCTCTTTCATTTCCAAATCTTGCAATTGTCAATTGTCAAATGAGAAGCCATATCATTCTAGGACCAGTGAAACTTACCTTATTTAGCCATACAGTAAACCAAACTGTCCCTAGAGATCCAAAGGAGTAAAAGACTGAGGGCCATCCAAATTGATGAATCAAGAATGGTGAGAAAGCCAGGCCAGTAACTGATCCGAGGTACATGCCGCTGTAGACGAGTGCTAAAGATCTACTTCTCTCAGATACGGGAACCCATTTGGACAGAATATTATTCATGGCAGGCATAGCAACACCCTGGAACAGAACCACACTAAATAAATAGGCACCCTATGAGACAATTCACCATAAAGCACATTTTATAGTTACATATTATGAGAAACAACAAAGAACTACAAGAAAAAACCATATTCATGATCCTGTACGGGAAGCACATGAAAAACTAAGAAGTTGCCAAAGGACTTACCTCACCAATCCCCATGAAAGCGCGGACGACAAGGAGAAAAGGCAACCCAAGTTTAGCAGCAACAGGAGTCAGAGCTGTAGCAATGGACCACCAAACTACGCCAAATCCCAAAACCAACTTCCCACCCACTGTGTCTGCCCATATTCCCCCAGCAATCTGTCACTGAGAACTAATTAGTTGAAAAAATACAGATCATGTCCACGGAACCCAGATTTAGAAACACCTTTGGTTGCAGTGAAAACAAATAGTTTAACACTAAGACCTTGACTCCAAGGAAATGATAGTAGATAAACTTTGCAACCAAAAAAATATACAAGTTAATGAAGAGAAAACTCCATTACCTGGGTAAGTAGGTATCCCCAGAAAAATGAAGATTGAATCAAACCGACTGTGGCTGGATTCCAATTGTATTCTGCGGACATGGGGAGTATTGCAATGCTCATATTTACCTGCCAAACAGAATCTGCTCAAATTTACTGCCAAGTCAAGACTACAATCTCATTAACATCTGGCATTGTGAAAATTATGGCATAGCCAATCCAAAATTTAGTACTTTCTCCAATTGATAATTGAACCATAATTAAAAGAGAAAATTAATGGCCAAGCCCACAATTACAAACAATAAGAAAAAAGTTATACATTGATTTCTTGAACTTTGAGCTAATGAGCAGTGTACTGATATCATAAATACAGAAATATAACGCTTAATTGTTGCATTTACAAGTGTCTCTAGAGTAGACACAAGCCTCTGAAAATAGATAACCAAATAGATGAAATAAGATCACCAATTAATTACAGAATTCTACTTCAAAGACTACACAGAAAACAGTACATTATTCAATTAATTATATAGCTAAAGAAGTGAATAAGCTCGTATTTAAGCGAGTAACGAAGACATACTCTATCCATATTGCAGAGAAGAAAAGCCGAGAAACACAAAATCACTATAACCCATCGTTTCGGGAACTCTTCCCACCATGGTACGGAACTTTCCAACTCCAAATCACCACTACTCAAACTATCCTTGAACTTCACCGATTCCGGCACCGACTCCGATACATCGCAAGGCTCTGACTTAACTTCTGCATATACTTTCCCGAACTCGCTCCGGTTAGAATTCCGTACATAAATGCGGAAAACAGCGCACCGTTCATCAGATTGAAACCGAACCCGAAAATTAAACGGTTCTCTGCGCGAAAGGCCGAAACTTTTCTTGGAGAGCGAAATATCGGGCAGAGGCCGAAAATGGGGAGAAAAGGAGTAGAGAAGAGCTCTAGCGTTCATGGTGGCAAGAGGAAACGAAGTAAAGACTATTCTGTTCACCACATCTCCGTATTACTGGAACGAGAGCTGCGAGACAGATATTTGAATGTTGAATAGGAGGTTTTTGGAGAGAAGTGGAGGGATATTTATGGGGATTGGCAACAGTTTTGACACGTGGCGTCGTGTCATTGAAGATGATTGGATGAGCGAGGTAAGGGAGAGAAACAGAAACTGGCGGGTTGATTAACTGAAAACCGAATAATAATTTTCTTTCCAAACAAATGAAAAAATACTGCTCTGTGATTATTTTTTGGGCTATTGCAGAATTGAACTCTGGGCCCATTTTGATTAATTTTGTAGAGTTGGCTAACCGTAGAGACGTTGAATGTGGGCCTAAACTGAAGTTCCAATCAGTAAAATAAAAAAAAGTTTTGGGTCCAGGCCCAAGTTGGCTGTGACTAAGATTTTTATTTTTCATTGTTTTATTTAAAAATTTATTTATATTCAGTATACTAAAAATATTACATTATAGAATAGATCATAGATAGTATCTATTCAGACAACATAATATGTAATTAGTTATAATTGTATATTGTTTATAAAATTAATAACATCAATATTAATATTTAAGTATCACTACATATTCAACACTAAATTTAGATTTAACATTTTTTAAACTCGAATCCAACCATAAATTTTAAAGTTTAATCCTAAATCAACTCCTTGCATAACTTTTTAAGGGGATACAATTGTAATTTCTCAGTTATTCTCTTTGTATTTTAAGTGTGTGATGGCTTAAATACAGTGATGTGTTCTTCTGTCACACTTTCGATTGACATACAGAAATTGTTTCAATCAAACACATAAAGAATAGGAAAATTGAAACTTGCAACCCTAATCCTTGCAACTCAGAAAAAAAAAAAAAAAAAAAAAAAACCTTGAGAATCCCAATTTCATAATCCTACTACCAAACATTTTGCAGGTGACATACAACAAAGAACTATCCATATAGGAACATCAATAGAAGCAGCCAACAAAAAGGAAGAAAAGCACATTATCATTATTTTTTTATACACTCGGAGACTCAATAAATTGAAATAACGTTATGGACTACTCAGCAGTGGTTGCCCTCTCTTTTAAACGACATTAATCAAATTGGCGATAACTTTTGTAGTGAAGAAAACTCAAACTAAAGACCTCTCACGTAAGAAGATCAATCAAATCACACCGGATTAACACTATTATATTATATTTCACCTTGTTATGACAGCCAAAACATGCATAAGTAGGTAGGACCTTGTTCAAGCCAATCAATGAAAACTCTTTTTAGATTCTTGTTAATGTTACTTTTATCTAACATTAAAATTCCTCCAATTGAAAGAGCCACACGTTAAAAACAAAAGAATTGAAGAGTAAGGAAGCCATGTGGGTCAAAGAACATTAATACTTGCACAACATGAAGGCCCAACGATGGGTCTCCCATTATAGGTCATTTTCAATAAATAATGGAACTACTGTCAGAGCCACTTCACCTTATGGCCCAGCTGTTCCATCTGGTAAAGGACAAGGAACAAAATTTTCTAATTTCTGCTTCTTCTTCATCATCATCATCATTTAGGCCACCTTTTGTAAAGCTAAAATACCCGTTGGATAAATGACTCACTTAATTTATAAAACATTTAACATTAATCAGGTATTAATAGAACCAAATTTTAGTTTTAATTACCAACAAAATATTAGTTAAAATGGTAAACAGCTTCAACTCCTGCAACAGTGAGAATACAATCTCGAAAAATGCACTTTGCTGGAGTATGGGTAAGCATTCAGTCTAATCGGACTAACTTAGTTTGGTTCAATCTGGCTAAATAGATTTTGTAATGACTAATTCTGAATCACAAAGCGAAAAAATCAATTTAGTACCGAACTGAAACAGATTGGTTTGGATTAATTTAGTTATTTCAAATCAAATTATTTATTTTAGGCATAAATACCAATTCAGTTGGCTATATAAATGATTGAACAGAATTGAAAACTGTTCAGTTATTACTATTCAAACCAAATGGTAATTGAACTCTTAAAATGCTGATCAAACCAAACCAAAATGAAACTAGAAGGTTCAAAAACCTAAAACCTTTATACTCTACTCTCTGTGATAGATTACACTTCCTGATTATAACAAACTTCAATTTGAATCGAGCCAATATATAGTAATTAATTTAATTGTATTGACTCGATTCAGGATAGTTTTTAACTGCTAAATTTTAATAGATGGTTTTAAATCGTATTAAAAGTGATTTAATGAAAAAAGAAAGTTAAAACCCTAATAAGTAAAGTTTTAACTTTTATCTCTTTTTTTTTTTTTTTTTTTTTTTTTTTTTTTTTTTTTGCGTGTCATTTAAACCCTTATCGGTGACTCATGGGATTGAAAGACTAGATGTCCAAGTGTCTTCTTGCTATTGGGACAAGTGGTCAAATATTATTTGACAAAAGAAAAAAAAAAAACATTTTGAAGAAGCTAATGCTTATGATGTTAATGTCAAGTCTATGGGTTAATGCATGCCCAAATTAAGGAAAATTAAGCATGTGCTTATCAATTCTATCTAAGTGGTTCCCACTTTTCCACTAGTTTATATTAAATTTAAAGACAGGTTGGTGCCTTATATGCATTATTAATCCTATTTTCATAATATATTATTTTGATAAATTTATTATTGCATCCTTCTGTTTTAATTTTTTTTTCCTTCAAAAAAAAAAGAGAAATTTAAAGTTTAACCGTGTGTTTTTTTAATAATTTATTGATTGATTAAATGTTTATCTATCGTATATGAAGATTATAAGTTAACACTGATTCGGTGGATAGATTTTAAATTCAATTTTTTTTTTCCGAATATAAATCCAAATAATAATATTTCGAGTTAAAATTCAGATAATTTTCAATTTTAAACAATTTTATGGAGGTTTATTTCAAATATAATATATAGCATTCCTAATTAATAGAAAAAAAAATGTCGGCAGCTTTTTTATTTACTTATTTATTTATTGTCATTGTGGAGGTAGGAAAAAAAAAAAAAAGGAAAAAGAAGTTAAAAGTAGATATATAGATTATTGGAAAGGGAAAAGGTAGAAGAAGTAAAGAAGAAGCGAATGGGAACCCACAGCTTCTTCTTTCACTCTTTCAGAGTCAACAGCATAGTCAAAATCAATTTTCCTTTTTCTTTTTTTTTCTGTGTGCTATTTATATTATAGCAACAAACTTAGGTGGTGTTTGGTCGAGGATAAATAGACTAAGGAAGTTACATTTTTCCGTAAGTGTATAAAATATTTGTGTTTAGTTTGCATTATTAATTTTGTTTTTCGAGAAATAGATAATCCAACTTTCCTCTCGTAAGAGAAGTAAGTTCCTTATATATAGTTAACGAACTTGCACTTCTTTAATTAAGTGAAATGAATTTTACCAATTTATTCTATTGTCTAAATACACTCAAATTTATATTATGAACATTATTATAAGGATTAATCATTAAAAAAGCTTAAATTTTTGAGTTTTTTCAAATTTGGTGAATACTCTTGATTTTGTCAATCAATATGTTGTACTTATTTTTTATTTTCAACTATAGCCTTGGTCCATAATCCGATTGGAAGTGGTCGAGTCATGCAACTCCATGAGCAAAGAAACCTATTTGTTGGACTTTGATGTCTGACATTGCAAGTTGCTCGCTAAGGATCCATCAAGAGTCTGTTAATTATAAAATCGTACCAAATTCTTTCAAACCTGCAATGAGATAAAAAATAGATAACCTCCCCAACACAATCTTCTAACTTAGAAATTTTAAAAGTAATGATGAACGGCTAAAGAATGACCACGAGAATATGAGCTATCATGTTGTGGGCCAATTAATGGCAAGGAAGCAACAAAATGAAGGACTATGCTCGAAGGCCATAATTAACAAGAAAAAATAAATCTAAGTAGTAATCGACAAAATTAAAAGTATTATCTAAATTTGCCAAAAGCGTCAAACTTTAGGCTTTTTCTCATGATTTAGCTTCATTGTAATTTGTAATTTGAGAACAATTTACTTCACAGAAAAATTACTAAATATATTCAAATTTATATACTAGTAAATAATTTTTTTGGAAACGTATTTTCTGCAAAGTATACACTTCTAAGGAAATTGGCAGTTTTGAACCAAACAAGGTCTTAACATAACATAACATGTGGTATTGACCAATTGGGTCATAGTATAAGGGAAATGTAATGATAGATTTACGTGACATAATATTAATTCATTTCTTAAAAGGATGTTAATGTTGGTTCCATATCACATCAAACCATATATTAATTCCTTTTTCTTTTTAATTTAATTATTATAAAATCAATTCTGCATAAAAATGGGTTTATATTCTAAAATTTAAAATTTAATGACCGATAAGTTAGTTATTTGAAATTTTATTTCAAAAAGAAGATTATAATCACATGAATATCCAATAATTCAATTCCTTTTCTTTTACTTTAAGAAGACAAACCATTCAATTATTGAATAATAGAAGCAGAAAGTATTTGTATTTGTTACCAATTTTATAACTTTGACATGGGTGATTTTGTTGGTTTTAAAAAATAACTTTTTTAAAAAAAAATTAATTGTATTATTATTAAACAAAATCAGGAAAAATGAAGATAAAGAAATTAATAATTAATTAACAATGTAAGCATTATAATAATTTGAGTAATTAAATATTTATTTAAAGAGAAAGAGTGGTGATTCTTAGAGGAGAGGCATTTAATGGAAGGGGGACAAGGAGATATATGCAGAATATTTATCAACCAAATAGAAGATTATATTGGCCCACTGAAAAAGCAGGACAGTACCCACGTAGGATCATGTGGCCCACTGAAAATATAATTGTATATGTCGCCTTGTTAAAGAAAACAAGACAAAACAACCTCAAAAATGTAATAACAACTCATTATCATTTTTACAGCCTTTATAAGGTAAATAAAACGGCAATCCCGGACCAAATTTATCCGGGTAAAAACTCTTATATTCGAGATAACTCAAACTCGAATTTGAGACCTTTAACGTCCTAAAATGTCCTAAAGGCAACTGGAAAAACATTAAACCTGCAAAATGTCCTAAAATGACCACGACATTTAGTGATTTAGTACTAGAAAAAGCATATTATTAAGTCATAAAATTTGTTCAATAAATGCAAAGACATGAGATTTTTCACTGCCATGTAAAAACAAGTCCAACTAAAGCTTATTCAGCTCAAGCAGACAACAGAAAAATCATGTGCACATGTGTTCAGAGAACCCAAAATTACCAGTGAAAAAGCTCAATTGGCAGAAGTATACATAGTTTAGGCATTGGATTCTCCTTGAGAGAATGGCAACAGAAGTGGCATTACATACCCAATTATAACTATATATTTATAAGTTCAAAGAAGAAATTATGTATCTTGCAAAATGGATCACTAGAATTTAAATTTTCTCATGGAAATGTATTATTGTCAAAAATAAATGTTTGGCTGCATAACTAGGAGCCCTGCATGTGTGGAGATTGATAGTCGCGTTCATGTTTTGTCAAGGGAATAAAGAATATAATTAATTAATCTGAATTAAGATTTTTTTTTATATATTAGAAAAGAGATTCGAACCTTAATCTATTATTAGATTGTACCGATAGATTATGTCTTAATGTGCAATCCAATTCAATTGGCTTGATGAGGCTACCGATGCATCGGACGTAGCAAGAAATTTCCAATGAAACCCAAATGGTTTCTTATTTATATCCATGATACATTAGAAACAAAATTTCCACATTTATTAAATATGTTTCTAAATTTTCAAAAACACCTCATTTCTGCTAATGCAATTGATTAAGAGATCAAAATCTTAATTAGCTTCATCATTCCATGTCAAATCTAAATAAAAAATTTAAACTTCTCTAATTTTCCCTCTCAAATCTAAATAATTAATTAAATAAATAAATATGATGCAATGTAATGAAGATTTGTAATTGCTGATGAATGGAGATATTATTATCAACTTCCTATCAAAATACTGTAGTTAAAAAAGATGCTGAAATTGGCAATCAAGTAGATTTAGATACCTTTTGCTACTTCTTTAGACATCAATATTCCCATTTTCCTTAAAATTATTTTTGTTAAAGCAGCCTAATAAAAAGAAACAAAGTGAAAACAAATCAGGAGAAGGGTTTACGATAAGAATCATAAACAGATACTTCCGGTTATAGTTCGTTTTAACGGACTTTTCGTATAGGTAAAAAGACAAATCAGGTTAAATCTGTTTACAGAAGAAAATTATTATTTTGATGGTGCTACATTGTTGTTAAACATTTATGGTACTATTTAATATTAAATATTTTTGATAGTATGGAGCATTAGAAATTTTTTTTTGAGTTTTATAAATTTTATCATTTGGTATCACACCTAACTCTTCTATTAGCATTAAATTTTAATTTAATAACAACATATATGTTAGTACAATGAAGAGCTAAAGGGGTACATAGGAAAGGTGCATTTCATCTGCAATATAAGACTTAGCCAATGTCATGCCCACAACACTTAATGAGGTAAAATCTCCTTCAAATATTATTTAGGAAATTCTGAATAAAATTGAAAGACATACTACACTAGAAAAACTGTAGTAATTAACAAATTTTCATTTACCTTTAAATTTCATTCAAGAGACGCTGAGATGAATTGTAGTTTCATGCAAATCGTTATCTCTGAAATAAGGATTTAAAAGTCTAAAGTTGCACTTATAAAAGAAATTTACTTGAATGCTATCTATATCGTATTTCGATATAAATATTATCTCTAAACTCAGGGTTTAAAAGTCTACGGTTATCATTATTAAAAGAAATTTAGTTGAATACTATGTCTACGGTCGAATTATACAAACATATGTATTAGAAAAACTTTTTTTTTTTTAACTTACCAATTTAAAACCTCAAGGAGGAGAAATTAAGCAAGAAGGAGAATACAATAGAGAGTAACAAGCTAATATATTCTATGAAGTTGCGTTCCACCTACTCTTATAGCTTTATTCTTCTATGCCCCCAATCTGCGTCAGCTTTCTTTACATTCTTTTCCTTTCCTTTCTTCTTCCATCATTCTCTCTCTCTCTCTGTCTCGAGCAATGCCTAATTAACCAGACCTCAATCAAGCTCTCCCAAGACCAATGGCTAAAGGCATAGTATCTGTCTTCAACAAGTTCTTCTCCATCTTTCTTCTTCTTGTTCATCTTGGTTGCTTTATTTTCACCTCTAAAGATAACCAGCCCACCAAGAAACGTAAAATCTCTCCTCTTTCTCCTTCCTCTTCTTCTTCTTCGTTTCGCTTAAAGCCACACCGAGCTCTTTCTTCTTCTTTGTCATACCTAAAACGCATTTTTACTTCCAAAGCCTGCAAAAACAGTTCAAATGTTCAATCTCCAGTTCCAACCCTTACATCAGCAAGATCATCTCAACAATCTATAGTCTCTATGGTCGCTCCAGCAGAAGATCAAACCTCTGATATTCCTCCGCCGCGAAAAATGCCAGTACCGGCAGGTTCTTGTCAAGAATCCGATATTTCAACTACTAATGATCAGTTCTTTCCTTTAAGGAATGATATCTTTCCTTGCACTGCTTGCGGCGAAATCTTTCCAACACCTAATCTTCTTGAGCAACATCTAGCGATCAAACATGCTGTATCGGAGCTCCAAGATGGTGATTCGGGTAAGAATATAGTCTATATTATATTCAAAACGGGCTGGTCTTGTAAAGAGAAGAATCCAGAGATTCTTAGGATTTTAAAGATCCATAACAGTCCAAAAATACTATCAAGATTTGAAGAGTACAGAGAGCTTGTGAAAGCTAAAGCTGCAAGAAACGGTTCCGTTAAAAGAAGAGATGAGAGATGCATAGCTGATGGTAATGAGCTTCTGAGATTTTACTGTTCAACTTTTATGTGTGATTTAGGAGTTAATGGTAATTCTAGCGTTTGCAACCAACAATATTGTAGTGTTTGTGGTATAATTAAGTGTGGTTTTTCACCCAAGATGGATGGAATCTCTACACTGTCTACTAGTTTAAGAGCACACGTGGCAATTCCTGAGGACATTGAAGAAGAGTTCAAGTTTATGAATGTGAAACGGGCTATGCTAGTTTGCCGGGTCATAGCGGGTCGGGTCGGGAGTGAGTTGGAGGAGGAGGAGGAAGTGAATAAGGAGGATGGAGGGTTTGATTCTTTATTGGGTAGAGGTGGCAGTGGGGTCCATACCAGGTTGGATGAAGAAGAGCTTGTGGTGTTTAATCCAAGGGCTGTGCTTCCTTGCTTTGTGATTGTGTATACTGTGTGATCATGGTGATGGATGGTGATGATTATCATCATGTAATTGCATGTTTGGAATATTTTTTATTTTATTTTTCTTTTAATTATGATTTAACTTTTTTTTTTTATTTTTTATCTTAGGGTTGTGATGATATTAGTGAAGTGTGTTGTTGATGTTTCACATGATCTCTGTCCAAAAAAAGGTCAGAACTCCAACCCAAATGCCCCAAATAATTAGGTGGGTCCCATATATGATAATTCTGTGTTTGGTCCAAATCTTAACTAGATGAAGAGCTGTCTGTTAACTTAGTTATAATTAGTGGAAATATTATGTAAATCACTTTCAATTTTTGTGTTTTGCATAGTCAACAGCACAGCTA
Source organism: Jatropha curcas (assembly GCF_041381405.1). Classification (NCBI taxonomy): domain Eukaryota; kingdom Viridiplantae; phylum Streptophyta; class Magnoliopsida; order Malpighiales; family Euphorbiaceae; genus Jatropha; species Jatropha curcas. The sequence goes on along the minus strand of NC_143155.1, from coordinate 351,160 downwards.
TTATATGTTTGAATTTGCATTTGGACATATAAATATGTTTTCATGAAGTGTGTAAATAAAAGAGCAAGAAAGTGTGGTTTTAGAGAGTTGTTTGATTGTTTTGTCTGGTGAAGTGTGAATTCATTTCAGATTATATGGATCAATTAAAAATTTATTTTTGAAAAATATGAATACTATCTACAAAGTGTCGCTAAGATGATAAACGACTTCAATTTCTATAACGGTGAGAATATAAGTTTAATTTTCCGAAAACACATCTACTAGAAAGGTAAAAAACATTTATGCTTTATGGCCCGAACATCTCTTAGTCGTTAAAAAAAATTGTCATATTACTTGGAATCATCAACATGATATCTATATTCTACTATATTACAATAATAATAAATTGATAATAACAACCCGTGAATTAAAAAAATAAACCTATCATAAATTATATCGATACACAATAAAGATATGTTAATAAGTGTAATGATGCGTAATTCAATATAGACAAGGAAATTACCTTCCTACACTCTGTAGGTATAAACCAAGACAAAGAAAAAATTTAATTTAAAAAGTTTTTATATCATTTAAATTTCCTTTTTTTTACTGAATTATCAGCAATACCTCATTTTTCTTATATTTGTCTATTAAATTAGCTTGATTTGTGAATAGGCTCATATATTAAGAATTCATTTGACAAAATTAACTATTTCTGTAGTTATTAGCTGTTAGTTTTAATAATCTTTCGTAAAATGCTAAAAGTGATTATTCAATACATGCAGAAGCAAAACACGGAAAATATATTTTTCAAAAGCAAACTTGTGCAAGTTACAAATAATTAAGATTGGAAGCCACAACCCAACCAAGCAGGCTGTGGGAAGCCAAGCCCAAGGGTTAAAAGTCATCAAAACAAAACTTGTAAATCCCATTCTCCAGAAATATTGGGCCAGAACCGCTATTCAACAACCAACAGATCCATCAACAAACCCGACCCATGAAACTGACCCACCTCCATTTCCGTGCCAAGAAGCTACCCACATATTCCGCGCAATTCAAAAGAAAGCAATGCCTTCCTAAGTCTTGAATTCTGATATCTAACTTTGCTGTTCTTCACCGTCTCTGCTTCAAAACAATAAAAAAATCTAAAATCTCTGTTAGCTCCATTAATGGATTTGACTTTCGAAACCTCGAAAACTGTTTCCTCACTACTAGTATTATTCAATCTCTCTGGACGGTGTTCTCAATCACCTGGAATTTCGCTCTGTACCTTTCCTCCCATTATAAAGTCCCTTCTTTTTCTGTTGTCATTTTCTATTAGTATATCTTCAATCACGGTTTTGATTTTGTTTTGATTCGCTTCTCTTTGCGTGTTCTTTAAAAAGCTCCCTCAAGTTCACGTCTTTAGCATGATTTTTTTCACCTTCTTGCGCCAGCTAGTTTATTGGCAGATTATTTAAGTTTCTGGGTATAACTGTTTGCTATTCAAATATAAAGTTTCAACATTACTAAGATCAGTATATCAAGCAAAGCTTTTGGACTTCCTATTGGTATGAATTTCAATCTTTCAATAAAAATTTCTTGGCTGAATTTCAATCTTTCAATAAAAATTTCTTGGCTTTGGTTAATTTATCAGTTTCATGTTCCTGTGTTTTACTTTCATTGTATTGTTTTCTATTGTAGTTTGAAAGTATCTAATTGTTTAAAATCTTTTGAATTTTTTTCCCATTCTCAGGGCTGTGGAATGTCTGGTCTTAAGTTGGAAGTGGTTATTTCCCGTGATACTGAGGAATTAGAATCCAGCTCTCTGAATGAAAAGACTAATGGGATACACAAGATTCTGAATGTTATTGGTAAAGGAGACAGGTCGATTGGCAATTTTGCATCAAATGCAGAACGCAGAGGCTTAAGCGACAGGTAAGAGTGAATCAATTTTTTTTTTTTCACGCGGGCTATTCTTTCGTTACATATATATTGGGAGTAAATAAATTCTATACAATAATTTCTACTATAATCTATGAATTCGCAAAAATCCCAGTTTTAATATTTTGCATGACAATTTGCTTGTTGGTCATTTAGTAAAGCACAGTCAATCAATATTGTAATCCAAGCATCTCAGACCCATTATCTAATTGAAGATTTGAAGAAGAATGCCTTTTTTATGTGTTTTACTTATGCATTTGCCAATTTGATGTATTTTTGCTGATTGTTCGATGTTGGGCATATTTTCTTCTAGCAGGTTATTCAGAGGTAATCAGGTAGTATATGGTGACAGTGTTGGTGCTCCTTTTGATGCGGATGAGAAACGCGAACATGGATCAGGAAGAAAATATGGACCTCTTTTATCTGGAACAGCTTATTGCATTTCTTCCTGCAGCATGATTTTGTTGAATAAAGTTGTTTTATCAACCTATAATTTCAATGCAGGAATATCACTTATGTTATACCAAGTATGTTAATTGTCACACATCTATTTATGACTTTCAGAATAATTGATTGACTTTCACACATCTCCTTCTTGCATGTCTTATCTAATTGATTTTCAACCCAAAAGATAGCAACTATGTATTTAAAATTGTTGAGTATTACTTGGCAACAATGTTTATTAGTTGTTGGTTAATCTTCTTTTTTCTTGCACATGATTTGAATGTAGTCAATTGTCATGAGATATGATTGCTTCGTTTGGCTGCAGAATTTGATATGCTGTCTGGTTGTTGCTATGTTGGGTTTTTGTGGAGCAGTTTCATTGGAAAAGCTTAATTGGAAACTCGTAAGGGTCTGGCTCCCTGTCAATGCAATCTTTGTTGGCATGCTTGTTTCAGGCATGTTTAGGTATGTCAGAATCTGAAGCTTTATGTGTTTAAGAACCATAGTGAAGAGCAGTTAATACTAATTCTGAATGAAATATTGGTGAAAACTGAAAAGAAAACCCATGCATGGTTATCATTGCTAGATGCATGACATCTAAAACTGTATGCAGTTAATTCTGATGCATTTTTCTTTTCAGTTTGAAATACATAAATATTGCAATGGTGACCATTCTGAAGAATGTGACAAATATTTTGACAGCAATTGGGGAGTTATATATTTTCCGGAAACATCAGAATCAGAAATTATGGGCTGCCATGTTTTTGATGGTATACAACACTCCTTCACTTTTTTGATGCTAAACTATAATGTTTAATATGTGAACAAAACAATTATAATTGTCAATTTCAGAATGAATGGCAGAGATATTTTGCATAATATGATGAAGAAACTGCACTTCTTTTAAAATCCCATTTAGATTGCTTATCATCGTTGTATCTACAGGATAGAATTTCGTCTTATGGCATATAGACATAATCCAGTTCTAGGCAATATCAGATGTTAGAACCTGGATTCTCAAATTGGAGTGCATTCATGTTTTACTTCCTTGACAGTCTCAATATTTAAAAATTCACTATTTCTTGAATGGAAAATTATTATCGAATGTCATGGAAATAGCTTAAAAGTGCTACTGTTACAAATTTTCATGGGAATATGATACTGTTTTTTTCTTTTTGGCCTACAGATTCATGTTTCTTTGTTTTCATTTGCTAATTTATGCACTTTCAGTTTTCAAGTTCAGTGAGCTCAGAACTGTCTATCTTTCTGCTTTGCAGATAATCTCTGCTATTAGTGGTGGCATAACAGATCTCTCATTTGATTCAATGGGTTATGCATGGCAAATCATGAATTGCATTCTAACAGCAAGTTACTCGGTATGAGATTTAATTCTTTAATGTGTTTCAACCTTTTTCATTTTTTCCTGAAACTTTCAGTAACACTCCCTTGAAATGGCTTTGAATATCTATAATTTTCAGCTTGAATTGAGAGAATAATTATTCTTGCTGCAGTTCTCTGTCTACTGTTATAAGTTCTGAACAATATACAACACTTGTGCTTTTCACAGCTCACTCTCAGGCGAGTAATGGACAAAGCAAAACAGTCAACAAGAAGTGGATCTCTTAATGAAATTTCAATGGTGTTGCTAAATAATTTGTTATCTCTACCTTTTGCTGTCTTCTTGATACTTCTGTTCGGTGAATGGGAGTACGTAATTAATGTGTAAGAAAATGTTGGAATGTAACCAGAATTTTTTGGGAATTTTATGCTCTCTCCTTGTCAGCCATAGTTTCCAACCTTTGTTACATTTGGTATTAACTTGCAGAGATGTGATAAAATTACCAATGTTCTGGGTAGTTGCAACAGCAAGTGGAATACTCGGACTTGCTATTAGCTTCACCTCTATGTGGTTTTTACGTCAAACTGGCCCAACAACTTACAGGTAATTGTTTTTGCTCTGCTGTTAAATATATATAATAAGCTCTTTTCTTGCTTAGAGCCCCTGAAGCTACATGATCTTAAAAGTTGGTATTTTTTTATGAGAGTAATAGCTTCATAAGGTTAAAAAGGCCTCTAGCCATCAATTCACTGTCAAAAATCATCAAGATAGTAACTTTTTTTTTCCCTTTTTGGGTAATGCTAAGAAGGATAAAGAACATGAAAGTTAATTATTTGAAATTGTTTCCTGTTCAACAGTCTGGTGGGTTCATTGAACAAGATTCCTATCTCCATTGCTGGTCTAGTATTATTCAAAGTTCCACTCAGTATACCAAATTTGTTCAGTATACTGTTCGGTAATCAAATCGATACTTGCCAGAGTATTATATTTATTTTCAAGAATATTTTTATCATTTTAATCTCATTTGCAATGTGCTTCTTCCAGGTCTATTTGCTGGAATATTCTTTGCCAGGGCCAAAATGTCCTGATATCAGAATCAAACTCTACAAATAAGATTCATAAAAAGGAAAATACTAAACCCAAAAGTGGTAAAAATAGCTTCAACATGCTCATTTGTGAAATTCAATCCTCTTCCATCTTCAGCCTACAAGAAGAAGCTTTGAAGGAAGGTGCAAAGGGTATATATACTTTATAAACAAAAAAATTATCATTAATTATAGGGCATTTTTAAGATTTTTGAAGGGATTTTGGGAACTAATCTGTTCTCAAATTAATGTTGCTGTTTTGGATCTGTATTTGAAGAGTTGATTGTTGTGTTTGAAAGGTTTGTATGGGTTTTTATTGTTTCAGGTGCATAGGATAATAAATATTGTTTAAATTCATTACATAGAATATATACATATATTTTTTCTGAAAAAGGTTTTGTTTGAGGAAAAGTATGATCAGAACAGTTCTGTCTTAAATGCATGAAAGTGACTTTAGATGTTACAATTTTATTTTATTTTAGAGGAAAAATATCATGCTATGGTTGAGAATTTTTCTTTTATATTTTTTTAAATAAATATATTGAGTTAGATGTTTATAATCATTTTGATTGCTATTTGCTAAGTCCAATGCTAGCTCACAGATAGTTGTGGGCCAAATGCATGATTTAAAACTTTTAAACAATTTTGTGGCTTAATCCCTAGAATTTCAAAATTTAACCTTGTGGCCCCTGTAATTCATTTATTTTTCAAATTAGTCTAAAAAAATGAAATTTAAGAGCCACCACAAGATTAAAAATTGAAATTTAAGAGAGTATAGGGTTATTTTCAAAGTATAAGAAGCCATAAATTCTTTTTGTGAAAATTTAGGGATTAAATTATGTATTGAGTCAACAGTTGCAATTTCAACTTACGAGTATATTAATACCGCATTTGGAGAAAATTATTTAATGAATCGATTATATTAATTACTCTTAATTTATCTAAATTATAATAAATTATTGAGGAATTAAAGTAATAAACTATTAGTCAAATAGAAAAATAAAAATATAAAAAATAATTTGTTATTTATTAAATGCAAATAAATATTTGAAAATATAATATTTTTCCAGAGACCGCAAGTATTTGAAAACGTAGAATTAATTCAGGTCAGAATTTATAAATAAATGGAGCAACTTAGTAAAAAATTTATTAGAAAAAGACAAATAAAAGCAGGCAGTGAAATTTGCTATTGGGATAGATTTGAATCTTGAAGCTGTTAAAGGAAATTTCAGACATAGTGTCCATGGTGTACATTTGCTAAATAAAAAAAAAAAAAAAAAAAAAAAATTTGTCTGGACATGTATGGATGGGGTCACTCTTTTCTCTTTCCATAAATTCTCATTACCAACAAAAAGAACCGTCAAAGAATTAGAAAAGTTGTTAAGAAAAGTGAAAGAAAAAGACAGAAACTGAAACAAAACAAGAGTCATGAAAATGATTGCATAGTTCAGCAACCCTACAACAGAAAATTAAAAAAAAAAAAAAAAATCCCATTTCCACCACTTGTCCACAAACCATTATAATACTCTCATCAAACCTTAATCAACTGCCACTACAATCAATCTTTAAAAATCAAGAAACGCTCATTCTCCTAACAGTTTTTTTTTTTCTATCACTTGATCTCTGTAAATGGAACTACAATCAGCTAAAGTCTCCTTTTCTTTTTTTTTTTTTTCTTTTTACCAAAATATGCTGCAAGAAAAAGCTCATTATACCATTAAAACTACAACTATTTGCTATTACCATTACAGAAATGGGAAGAAGAAACCATTTCTATCAAATCCATCTCTTTCTTTCCATTTGGATAAATATTATCCATTACCGACTCCATGTTCATCATGCTGTTACTGTCATCATATCCATAGTCGACGGAAGACGAATAAGATTCCATTCCTCCATTCAGTAGATAAGAGACGTAGAGGTCTGAATAGAGATGAGTATTCTTAGGTCTTTTTGGGGAAGTCAAACTCGAACTCGAAACAAGGAAGTTAAATTGATCATTTTCATTTCCAATGCCAACTGAATTTTCCATCTCTATTGGATTCTTGATTGCAGATTTTTCAATGGGATTGTCGGAGAAGAAATTTTGCAAGAAAAGAAGTTCATCATCATATGATTGAGTAACCAACGGTGGAGAATCATCCATAGTGGGTTCAGATAATTCAGGAAGAAAGTAATTAGTGAATTGGAATGGTGGATCTTGATCAGGTGATGAGGTGGAGCTTGAAGGAGTATTATTGGTAGTTATTGTGCTATGAGAAGGTGTAATTGTAGTATCTGAAGGGTTTTTTAGGTTCTTGCTTATAATGTAATCTTGAAGTATTGAAGAATGAGACTTTCCAATTTCAGTTTCTTTTTGCTTGTTCTTTCTCTTTGCATCCTTCTTTCTTATAGTAGCATTCCAATGATTCTTTATAGAATTTTCTGTTCTTCCAGGAATTAGTTTTGCAATTTCAGCCCATCGATTCCCAACCTTTGAATGAGCTTCAACTAAAATTCTCTCCTCTTCTTCACTCCAGCTTTCTTTCTGGAAATGGAAGAAAAAAGAAAATTGTGTATATATTATATATATATATATATATATATATATATATATATATATATATATATATATATGAAGAAAGGGATTGTTAGTGAAAAGACAAAGAGAAGTTATTTACGAAGTGATTAAAGTTATGAACTTTTTATGTCAATTATGATGCTTCAGAAGAAAAAGATTACAATATCACATGAAAAAGGACACTCAATGAAGAACAAGAAGCAAATAACACGAGTCTGAACAGATATTCTATGATTCCTATTTCAATGAAGATTAAAGAAATATTTCCAGTAAAAAAATTAAAGAAATTTATTTGGATTTCTGTAAATAACCTTTTGAATTAAAAAAAAGGTAATTAATATATAAAATAAGGGTTTAAAAAGATTAGTAATTCACCGACTTACTTGCATGTGAAAAAATATCATGGAATCAAAAACTGAAAACCCTAGATTCTTGTTTTTTTATGTATAACATGGAAAGTTTTACCATCTAGGAAAAAAGAAATCTAAGGGGATGAACCAAAAAAGAAATTTTCTTTCACTTATGGTAATATCTAAAAATCATATCTTGACTTTCAGTTACAGGAAAATCCATCAAACCCCCACTTCAATATTGAGAATTGGATTAAGATTAGAATAGTTTTAGGTTGTATTAATCAAACTGTTTGATTTCTTATGAAACAAATCCATGGAAATTATATCATAGAAATGAATCAGAACCTGAACCAGTAAAAGAAAGAGTAAATTGACAAACCCTAATTTAAAAAAAAAAAAAAAAAAAAAAAAAAAAAAAAGAGATAATGAAAGGAGATGTAGAAGAATTAAACCTTGATATTTGGACGCAAATGGTTGTGCCATCTCTCTCGACACTGCTTTCCAGCCCTACCATCCAGCTCTGCAGCTATTAAAGCCCATTTTTTCACTCCAAATTGCTCCACAAGCCTAATCAATTTCCTTCATCACCAAAAACAAAATTCTAAAATGTTCAAGTATTAAAAAAAAACAGAATAAAAATGTGTTAATAATTTTCCACAGACATATATGTGTGTGTATATAAATATATATATATGTATATATGTATATCACCTGTCTTCTTCTTCTGTCCACTGTCCTTTGATCAAACTTGGACTAGATCTTTTCTTGAGTTTCTTTCCTGTATACCCTTTGGAGCTCTTCTCTAAAATCATTTCTTCTTCTTCAAAACCCACGTTAGGGTTTCCCTCATATACCCAATCAAGATTATGACTGTCTCCTTCAATAAAGAGTCCATCCACAAAGCTTATATCTTGAAAACTTGGCCATGGCAAAACCCCAGTAATTGCACCACTCGATGAAGAAAAATCATAAAACACATTTGTTGAAATAACTGTTTCTTTGTTTTTAACCTCTTTTTCACTCTTTTGCTGTGAGAAATGATTCCTGTCCCATAAAAACCTATCTACTGCTGTTAATGGTGGAGTTGGTCGATATATAAAAGGGTTTTTTTGTAAATTTCCTATGCTAAAACCACCTCCTCCTACTCCTTCCATGAAAGGAGCTCAATCACTAGCTTAGAACAAGAAGACAGAACGAAGTTTGTGCGTTGAAATAAGCTTGATTTGTGCTTTTTTTTTTTTTTCGCTTGTTCTTTGTAAGAAAACTCCACAATAGAAGATGGACATAAAAGCTTATGCTAAGCCTTGTAATGTGCCACCTGGCCTAATGGCCATTGATCTTATTTTAATCCAACGGATGAGAATAAGAGATGAGTGTAACTCCTGAGCTTCTTCTCTCAGACAAAGTAGAAAAAAGAGATGGAGAGATTAGTGGGTTCGTTATAGAACTTGCACATTTAATTAATAATCATTAATTTGCCTAATAATTAATAATTAAATTCCAAATAATAAAGAAAATTGGAAATTAGCTAAGAGGAATGTCGTTTTGGGCACTTCTCCTACCTCCTATGGATAAAATTTGGCAAATTATGTGTTAAAAAGACAATTTAGGCCAAGTTTGTACATATGCAAATAATTTTGTAAGAAATTTGAATTAATTTAAGAATTAAAAAATAATTTATTAAGGTGATAAAATTTTGGAGAACTTCAAGCCCTGAATTTAATTGCTTATTACATTATTAGTATTTAATTGCTGCCAAATGCTTATTTAAATTTTCAATACATAATTTATAAATATTACATTTTATAATTCCATTTTTCACATGAAGTTTGAAATTTTACCTCTGGGTTGACCCGGAAATTCATATCCGTATTGATTTTCGATAATATTATCCGTATTGATTTAAGATAAAACCTTTAGTCAAAATATAAGATTTGAGCAATCTGCCTCTCTTGAGCTAGCTTTTGGAAAATGAATTACACCCGATCTATTTTATTAACATAGTATTCAATGTTGCGCCACGCATAAATGTTTTTGTTAGTGTTCGCATATGAAATAACAATTTCTAGAGAACAAACTAATTGCAGTATTTGATAAGAAACCACATTATGATTTTTAGAGAATGAGCATGAGGCCTTCTTATGTATAGACTTCAAATACTGCAAACCCTAACCACATCGTAGCCAGCAATTAGTTCAGTAGAGTCAAAAAAATAATTTAATGAGGACAAATAAATATTCTAATAGGGTCAATTGGAAAAAAAAATAAAAGTATAAGGACCATTTTTTAAATTTTCTTTAGTTCAGAGGGTTCATTTGCTTACCACGATTGACTGCACAAACAATATTTGGTCGCCTTTGTGATAAGTAAGTCCAGCTTGTAACTAATTAATTAGCAGAATAAGACTATGAAACTAATATTAATAATTATTTGTAGCCAATAAATTTTAATATTTAAAATTTGACCATTAAATTATGTAATAAAAAAAAGAATTAATTACCCATTGTATGGCCTAATATATTAAATACTCAAAACTTTATAGGCTTTTGTAATTCCACTCTGTAGGCTCAGCCCATCTATGACTCAAAATAAGAAAGCCCATCTAAGAGCTGAGCCCATCTATGACTGAAAATAAGAAAGCCCATCTAAGAGTCCTTCACAGTTGTCATTTCAAAAGCATATCCGCCTTCTTGAATCAAAATCAACACTCATGGAAATTTATTGTAATAATTTCAAAGGTCTTAATGCATAAAATAATAAATTTGAAAAAGATTAAGCGTCGCTCCCTTAATTTCTTAAGATTATCAAATAATTTTAAAAAATAACTATTCTAAAAGATATTATATGAAATACATATAAATGTATGTATCAATAAATAAAGTAATAGCTACCATACCTCTTAACTCTTATCTAATTTTATTTTCAAATTTTAATTAATTAATTAATTACCATCTGTTTCAAAATATAAGTCGTTTAAGGTTTTTGTACAATGATTAAGGAAACAATTAATTTTCCTAGATTATAACAAATCCAATGGTAAATTAATTAAATTATCTTTATATCAAAACTACTAGTTACTTGAAAAAATATTTATTGTATCTAATGTAAATAAGTGTAATATTGAAAATAATTTATTACTCTTTAAAATACTCAAAACGACTTATATTTTTGAACAAATAATCATTCAAAAATAATTTATATTTTGAGACAGAGGGACTAATTTGATAATACATATTGATTTTCATCAAATTACTCCCTCAAATTATAGAGAGAGTAAAATATAAGTCATTTAAGATTTTTTGCAAGTTGATTATGAAAACAATTAGTTCTCCTAAATTATACTAAAACCAAGGGCAATTTGATAAAATTACTCTTTATCTCAAAACCAATAATAACATGTGAAGATGATTATTGTATCTAATGAAAATAAAAATAGAATTAAAAGAACATCATTTATTATTTTTTGCAATACTTGAAACGACTTATAATTTCAAATAAAATAATCATTCAAAAAATAACTTATATTTTGAAATCGAAGGCGCATAAAATAATTCGAGTGGGGCCGTTGATAATTAAAAATCTCAAACACAATCTTTATTTAATTGCAAGTGTCTTTGAGTATTTGCACGTAAGAGGTAGAAGCAATTGGGCGGGTATGGGAAAGGGATGTGGTAAATGAAGAAGACATGGGAGTATAGCTTAACCTCACCAACTCTTCACGTGAAAAAATTTCATTTTATGGTTTGGCCTAATCCAATTTTGAAGACAATGACCCATAATATTATTAATAGTAATACACATTGCATTGCACACCATGTGTTTGATAAAGATATTTGATTAATGCATTTTTAACACTTGATGTGGGATGTGGGTGTGGAGGCCTTGCCCTCTCCAAAAATAAGTTGAATATATTCCAATCAACCAATGCCCACTACTATACATTTACAACTTCTTTTTATATCTTACTGGGAAAACTTCTAAATAAAAAATCACATTGATTGGCTAATCAGATATAATCTGGTTGTTCTCGAGTTAAATTCTCTTGACCATAGGTATTTTCATTAACTGGTGAGTTCACGGAAGAGTCATCTCCTATCGTATAGCCCGTAGTGTTATTTCAAATCATTGGGCCTTTCAATAAATCAGAAAAATGTCATTGACCGTATCTTAATTATAAAATTATAATATTAAAAAAACATAATTTACTACTTCTTAAAATATTTAAAATGACTTATATTTAATAATCAACTAAAAATAAGGTTTATATTTTGAGACAGAGAAATTATATGTTTTTTAAACATTTTGATCTCAAATTATTGGCTTAATGTATAAATTCATCCATATACTCTACGTAAAAAGTCTTGTAACACTCTCAACTCTTTACTTTGATCTACCAAACACTTCAAGTTATAAAATTATATCGATTGAATACTTCAACTCACAAAAATTATTCTATTGAATACTTAAATTTTTAAAATTATATCAATTAAATACTTATGAAATAGTTGAAAAATATAAAAATTATTATTCAAATATTATATTAATTACATGTTAAGTGAATATCTTGCACAAAAATTAAAAAACACCAAAAAAATGTTATTATTAATATTTAGGTATACACGATTAACAAAATTCGTAACTTGTATTGAAGTATATTTACGGATTTGGCCTAAATATTAGAAAACATTTGCATGTGGAGAATGCAACCCCCGATACTGTAGGTACGTAAAGAAAAAAAAGTCAAAATGAAAAAGTTGAAAATGGAAAGTGTGACACTTAAAGCTCAACTGTCGAGCAACTACCTATCTTTTCAATGCACGTGCATCTTGTTAGCCTTGTAGTAATTGAGTTTATTACAAGTTCCATTTTATGTGCTCTAATGACAGAGGAGGTGGAAAATGATGTTATCATATACTTAAAAGCTTATGCAAGTTATTTAGAGTGGAAGCCGCAAACATACGATTTTATAAAACCTTTATCCAAATTAGCTTTTGAGTGTTACTTTATTTTGTTTACTTTCACAATTACAAGCTTCATTGGTAAGTGACCGACCATTGATAGTTTGCCACTCATGTAATTTGCTTAACAAACTACTCTAAACCTTACAGAACATTTATTACACTCCTAAATTGTGAATTTTGGCAATATCAGGTTTTTCGCACTAATTTTTTTTTTTAATATTTTCAATTTTATATGCAAAATATTAATATATGTGTGATTAAGTTAGAATAATCAATAAAAAAAACTTCTGCAAATTGAAATATTTACTAATACAAATTTATAAGTTGAGTCGTCAATGAATTAAACTAATACTAATAGTGACCTTTTTTTTTTATTTTGAAGTCCACTGGTTCTATTAATTCAGATTCGAACTATTGGTTAAAGGATAAGAGATTCTGGTTATCCTATTTCACCCTTCAAAGGTAAAAGTGACCTTCTTTTCATAATATAAAAAGATGAATTTGTGCATCAATTATTCATATTTTTAGTTAAATTATTTGTTCGTCATATTTCCATTAGGATAAAACTTACTTAGACTTTCATGCTTTATTTGGGAAGAGGGAAAGTAAAATAAAAATGTAAAATTTTACTATTTATTTTCTCCCAAAATAAAGTGAAAATAAGGTTAAAATGAGTATAAACTAAATTTATTTTACACGCTAATTGATATTTTACTTCCAACCAAATGAGATTTTGATAATCCCATTAAATTTTAACTATTTATTTTACATCCATCTTAATTGTACCCTGATCCAAACAAAAGGTCCCTTGTCGATGGACCAAATCAATCACAATAGAGGTTTTTTAATATTATTCCCAATTTACATTTTTTTTATCTGAATGTTCAGAAATATTTCCATTCATAAATATTTCCCATTCATTTGGTGCATTGATGAATATAAAACAGTTCTTAGTAAATAACTGTAAATTGATTAATCTATTAACCAAATTTTTATTAGTTTTTATCCAAACACGTGGACTTTATGTTGATAATTTTAATAGAACATCCTAATAAAAAATGGCATTATATTAACAAAATGAATAATTACACTTTGCCATGTGGTTATGTCCTCTAAATTTAAAAAAAAAAAAAAAAACATATTTGAAAATTGAGACTGTACTGCAAAATCCGCCAACTGAGATCTGTAAAAGAGCAGAAAGATACGCCCATGTTAATGGCGACTGTTCCCAACCATTCCTTCGTAAATCAAACTCCATCCTCGGTCACGTGCATACCCGCTTCCAAACACCGCCCCACCACCACAACGCAATACACATTCCACACCTTCTTCCAAGATATTCTTCAGGATATTCTCCCCACCCAATTAACAATCAAAAAAATAATTTAAATTTAAATTCAAATGGAAAATTAAAATTTTCTTCCTCTTCTTTTCTTTTTTTTTTCTTTCCCCTTATTGCACCGATCGGCGGAAACAAACAGCTGGAGGGTTTATCTTCATCTTCTCTTTTATCTCCCTCTCTTCAAGATTTTCTTTTTCTGGGGATTTTTGTGTGTATTATTATTAAACCTGCTAGGAGCTAAGAGGGAAACACGTGTCTTCCCCACCAGTATTCCATAGAAAATGAGCGTAATTCGCTGCATAATAAGAATTTGTAGGATCAGCATTAATGGCTTCCAAGAATGTTTCTTCTGCTGCCCATAAATCCTTTTTCACTCTCCATAGAAAGCTCGCGTATTTGCTATATGCCTCTGCATCTGCTGGCTCTACTCCTATTGCTTTCTTGAAGTACTCTTCTGCTCTGTTTACAATAAAAAATAAACAATTAATTAATTAAACCAGATTAGCTAAAGTCAATAAATCAAATATGTAGACAGTTCATGGTCAACACTCAACAACTACTTTTAAGCAAGGTTGAGAGGTTGAGGATCTTTAAAGTGAAAAGCGCGTGAATAATAACGCGCATATATTGATATTTCTACCATTAGCATAGCAGGAACACCACATATTCCCTATCATGGATACAAGAAAACCAAAGCCAAAATATATGCAAAAAAAGACTATTCAAATGGGGAAAAACCAATAAGATACTTTAGAAAATTCTCTTCAGAAAAGCCTGAAACTTTAACTGGGGAAGAAAGGAATTGATATTAGATTAATACCTGTCATTATCATGGGCTACTAGGTAGAGAAACTGGGCATAATTGGCAAGAAGAAGAGGATTATTAGGGTCTTGAGATAATCCCGTTTGATATAGTAACTCTGTTCTGAAATAATCAGTATGATCGTCTGGTTCAATGTTTGCTTTGATTGGTGAAACAAATCTCTGAATGGTTTCTTTATCAAGAGAATCATCTCTTAATGAAGCTTGCAATTTTGAAGCTTCATCTACAATGGAATTCCATAGACTTAACTCTTCTTCTCTTGTTGTTTGTCCTGATACTGACTCTGCCTCCCTTGTTGTTCCTAATGACGTTAAATGCGAAGTGCCATCAGTTACGATTGTTTTGAAATGTTCTGACCTGTTCGACAATCCGTCACCATCAGTTCCGCTTGCAACTGGCCGGATTTTACCTCCGCCGCCATTGTTACCGCCAACAGAAGTTGATTTACCATTCGAGGAAGATATTGAAAACGTCTTTACTGAGGAAGAATCAAACTTTTGATTTCCTTCTTCTTGAATTTCAGCTGAAAAACTTTCAGTAGTGGCTGCTGAATAAGACACAGGTGGTGGTGAGGCAGCAATGGCGGCGTTGCTACCCATGGAATGTACAGTGAAGTTTGCAAGCAAAATCATCACGTACACCATTAGAGTCGGTGTATGTGAAAATACTTGTTGAAATAACCAAACGAAAGAAGCGTGCATTTCTTTCTGTACTCGGACAATAATTCCTTGCATATCTTCAGTGAATAGTAACTCCCTCATTTGCAGAGTAAAGCTATGAAGTTCCCGAATTATAAACACCATAGAAGAAAAAGCCTTTTTTACTGAACAATAAGCAGATTCCCCTGCTTCTCTAAATCCTTCTTGCCATTGCATCTTTCTCTTTATAATTCGAAGAGAAAGTGGAAGGTCTACGCTGTTCGCCTTCCGCTCAATACTGACCGGAATAATATAATCCGGTGGCTCTTGTTGGATTTCTAGCCAATGAGACTCTAGTGAATCCAGCGGAAACTGTAAACTTGAAGATTCTTCAGTTACACTGTTATAATTATTATCTCTAGAATCAGAAACCATATCTGATTTAGAATTGACTTCGTTACTGTTATCTTCTTCGTCCGAGAGTTGGAATCTGAGAGCTAGCTCTTCGATTTTCTTGGAAAATTCTTCGTCGGAAAAGGCATCTATGCTTGCACTGCAAGCTCTTTTGATAGTGTAAGCTCTTGATTTTGGCTGCTCGCAAGATCGAGACCTGTGGAGCTTTGTTGACGAAGTGCCGAACAGAGCAAACTGGTCTAGTCTGTGTACATATCGGCACATGAGTGCTGCAGTTCCAGGTACATCAGAACGGCACCGTCTTTTTGAGGAAGGAGATGAAACTGCAGAGGCCAGAGTTTGAGAAGCAGACGAAGAACGAGGTATAATTGGCTGTGGCCATTGAAAACAAGATGTACCAACTTTCACTCCCATTTTTCCAAAAAGCCCTCAAAAACAACAGCAGAAGTTGATAAGTTTTAGAGAAAAAGCTTTAAAAAGCAAAACAGAGATTGAACAGAGAAATGGAATCCGATTCCTCTGAAAATCAACGGATCTAATAAAAGCCTTTCCTTCACTTTCCTCCTTTTTCTCTCCTACCTGAAAAATCAACCAAAACAACCAAATAAGTCAAAGAATGAACAACAATTTCAAACCAATCTCATCCAAATCTCTCTCATTATAAGATCAGAATCGCAGACTTTTCAAGCTGCAGATACTAAATAATAAACTAATAATCTCCATAACCAATCACTACTTTTCCACGAAAATCGGATCGGATAAACGAAGCTCAAAAACCACAACGGGCACATAAATCGACAACAATGAAACTGAGAGAGATCCAAGAAACGAAAAACGAAAGAGAAGATCAATAATAAAATACTAAGATTTTCTTACCGACCTCGATAATTATTTTAAGCTCCTCTTCTCTTCTATAAATTCTTTCACGATTAAAACTCCGGCGAAATACTCCGGCGAGAAGCTTTAAAGCGAAGTACGAACCGTAGCTTCACTTTACCAGAACAAAAGAAGCCCCCTGTCTCTTATATACACACACTCGGTACTCTCTCTCTGTCTCTCTCTACGTCTTAAAAAATTAATTTTCAAATAAAAAAGGGAAATAATCTAACGGAGTAAATGCCAGTAAAGAGCCAAAAAAGACAAAATGAGACACAGAGCGGTAGCTGGAAATTCCGGTAGCCAGTGAAATGAGAATGAGACAAGAACGTTTTGATTTGTTTAGATCGGATCCGGGTCAGTTGCCCACATTGGAAGGTAAGAGGAAACCGTGACTTTGACAGTCTTACTCGGCTGGTTTCACGGACATCTGGAACTGCTATTGCCGTTTTTAAAGTGCCACGTGTTAACGTAACCGCCACTTTCCTCTTAATTGGCTGAGTGAACCGTGAGTCTACACCGACTCTTCGACTGGCTGCCATGGCACGTGGCAGTTATTTGTTTAGTACTTTTTATGAGTAAAAAATTGGAGATTTAATTAACTTAGTTAATTTTTATTATCACTAGTGATTAACTAATCATGATATGATAGCGCTTTTGATAAATTTTGTGATGGTCTTTTCGTTGTGACCTTTTTGCTAGAAAATGAAAGGACAACTGTATTTGTATCAAATGTCAAAAATACCCTTAAATTTTGAAATATCTTTTTTTTTTTTCTCTCAAAGAATTGTTATTTTACTATTCTAGACCGACTAAACCACAGTTTGATTCTATATTGAAATTAGATCAAATTAAAATTGAATCTATCAAAATTAATATTAAACTGTGATTAATAATTTTTTATTTGAACAGTACATTTAAGATTCGATTTCAATTTTTAAAAATTAAAATTAATGATTTTTATTTAAAATCAGTGAGTGAAAACATATTGTTAAAGAAAATTTCAATTTATTTTTTATTTTATTATATTTTTTAAAATAAAATTTAGGAATTTTTTAAAATGATTTATTTTTTAGGAGTAATATTAATTATTATTATTTATTCAAGTTACAAATTTAAAAGAAAATAAAATACCACTGATTTCAATTTTGATTTCAAACCGAGACAAAATGAAATCAATGGTTTTAAAACATCTTAAAAAAAATACCTAAAAACGATTTAATTTCAGTTTCACATTTTTATAATTGAAACGGACGATTTTGAAATTAAAACCTGCGAAATAAATTTACTCTTAAATTTATTACTTTAATTTTATAGAACTCTCAATTTTTATTTTAACTCATCAAACATCTAAATTTATAAAATTATATTTATCCAGCATTGTAAACTCATTTTATTAAAAATTTCAACTTGTAACATTAAATCAATTAAACACATATTATATTGTTGAAAAATGTAAAAATTATTGTTTTAAAAGTTATGTTAATTACATGATAAATTAATATTTTACATATAAAAATAAAAAAATCCTAAAATTTAATTATTTTTAATATAAAAAGATGTAAAATATTATCGAGAGGAATTATTTATAAAATTTAAAGTACCAAGTAACTAAAGTTGTAAAATTCAGAAGTGAATTTAAATATTTGGTCATTTTTCACTTTCCAAATTTTTTTTTTTTTTTGCTGTAAAAGGTAAATTATTTGTTTTTATATTCAATTTTTTTGTTGGATGAATGTGAACATGAGAAAAGAATGCATGAATTGAGCCCATATGATAAATATGTATAACAAGTGCATTGGAATTATTCTCTTATAGTACATGTTTGTACAAAATGCGACATTTGTTAAATTTCATTAATTCATTTAAAGTTTTTTAAGGAAAAATAAACATTAAATGGAAAACAAAGATCTTATTGTAAGTTACTAAAAATCCAACTCCAAAATCCTAATAAATTAGGTTAAAATATGGAAAAAAAAAAGGTTGTCTTTTATCATTTTATGGAATTTTTTATTATTTGAATATTTTTTTTGTACCGTTATTTTCTAAAGTGCAAATGGCAAGCCACGCATAATATGAAGATAACATTGCATTAATGATGTTCTTCAACTTAGCTCTAACATTATATTCTATAATAATTATATCATACAAATTCAATAAATTTTTAATATATAAATCAAGTTAAAATTGTGTTATCAAATTGATATGATTTGGTTTATTTTTTAATTTTTTCATTATTTTAAGATTTTTAAGAATTTAATTGAACCAAAAATTTCAAATATTTTCACAAATTAGAATTGAACTTAAGTCATATTTTGTATGATGAAATCAATGATGTAATGGAACAAGGATTACATTACATGATTGATTAGACTTTTTTTAGATAATGTAATATAATTGATGTGTAATCTTCTTTAATTAATTTGATGTAATATTCATTACGTAAAAATATATATATATATATTGTCTATTACATCAAGTACATGTAATACCAATTATATCAAGTTACTCCAATAAAAATTTTATCATTTAAGGCTATTTAACCCTACCACAACCACCACCTCAACCATTCTATTACCACCGCAACGCCACCACTACCACCATCACTTAACCACTACTCCACTACCCCTGCCACCATCTCCACCACCACTCCCACCACCACCATTGCACCACAACTACCACCATTCTCACCACCACCACCATTTCCGCTCCACCACCACTATTATCGTTCCACCGCCACCACTACTGCTCCACCACCTAAACCACCATCGTTTCTCCACCTCAACCACTGCCATTGCTCCACCACTTTACCACCATCACTGCTACCTCACCATCGCTCCTCCACCGCCTCTATCTCAACTATCACCACCACCCTAACCACCAATCACACCACCTCCACCTCAACCACCATCATCACAACCACAACCATCACTTTGCGTTACTGCCATCATGACCTCGATCACTCTACCACGGCTACCACAATCACCACCACCATATAAGAAAAATTATATATTGGTATTTAATATGCAACGCAAAATAAAAATTATATTTTATTATTTTATTTTATTATAGAAATAGGAAGAATAAGAAAAATCATTAAAAAGATCAAAATACTCATAATTTTATATTATAATTTAATCTATTCAATGAAAATATATGAAAAAAGTTAATTTCTAATGACTTAATTAAGTTTTATTTTGTTATATTACATTAGGGGTGAGAATTCGGTTCGGCTAATTCGATTAATTTGATTAATTCGGTTAATTCAGCCAATTTGGTTCTGTGAACAAATGTTCGGTTAAAAGTTCGATTAAAGAAAATTAAAATTTCAGTGATCAGTTAAAAATTAATTTAACCTAGTTAATTAAATTAATTGACTCTCAAAACTATGTCGTTTTGATTAAGTAGTAATTAATAACTTCAGTTAATTTTTATTTCAGTCGGTTGATTAAGTTTTTATTTTCTTTAATTTCAGTTCGGTTAATAATCAAAATTAATTCGGACAAAATGATTCGGTTAAAAAATTAATTTGGTTAAGTAAAAAATTTTTAATTAATTTATTTCAATTAAAAATTTTACTCAAATTAACCGAATTAGCCAAATGATCATTCCTAAATTACATTTTTTTGGGCTTACCTTCTTTTAATTTTTTTAGTTCAAATAAATTTATAAATCTGAATAATCTCAATAGCTTAATATAATAAATAGTTTTTAATTCAGATATTTCTTTTGTATTAATAATGATGTGGTGGTGGTGGTGGAGTGGTGTTGGTGGCAGTGTTTTAATTATATTACATTACATATTTACAAATAAACGTAAAAATAGAATGATATTTATCAACCTAAAAAAGTAATTTTCTATAAATATGTTATTCATGTATCAAGTAAACATCCACATCTTATATTATTTTACTCCCATTTTATGAACCGTTACAACAACCAAACTCGAAAAAAAAAAAAATTGATATTTTTATTTGTGTATCAAAGGCAGGTAAACCACTAGTTATATGTACACTTCATTCACTCAAAACCAGCTCATGATAGATTTTTTGTTAAAATTTTTTTTTTTAACATTGGCGTAAGTGGATGAAAAGCGTAATTTTTTTTTATAAAATAGAATATTTCTAACCATATATTTAAAAAAATAATTTTTAAAAAATTTTTATTTTTATTAATTTGTTCTGTAGATAAGGCCATGGGCCTGATCTAGAAAAATATTATTCAAAGATAGACTTATAAGTAAGACATTTAAGCTTAGAGGACGAATTTCTGCAAGATTAAAAAATATATATATCTATGATAAAGATATTTACAAAATTCAAAAATGAAATTAGTACCATATACCCAAAAGTTATGGAATATTCATAATAATAATAATAAAAAGAGAAGTCTGAATAAAGGATAATTTTATCACATGATAAATAAAAATAAAATGCGTGTTATCTCTAAAAAATGTGAAAATTATTGTTTTTATTATAATAATATCGTATCAAATTAATATTTTATATATAAAATTTAAAAATCTTAAAAATCTTCACAGCATAAACAACGATAAGCCATAATAAAATCCTTGACCA